>NC_044995.1:48356721-48496721 GCF_008728515.1 Papio anubis | reverse complement strand
ACACATACATATAGAAACATATGTAATATAAGATATATGTATATTTTATGCATAATATATAAATTATATAATTTTATATATTATTATTTTATATAATATAATTTATAAAATGGCGGCGAGGGCGGTGGCTCAAGCCTGCAATCCTAGCACTTTGGGAGGCCGAGATCGGCAAATCACAAGGTCAGGAGAGATCGAGACCATCCTGGCTGAATACAGCGGGAAACCCCGCCCTTACTCGGGTAAATACAAAAAATCCCAGCTCAAGAGGCATGGCTTCGTAGTCCCAGGCCACTCGGGGAGGCTGAGGGCAGGAGAACGGCGCAAAACCCCGGGAGGTACAGCTTGCAGTGAGCTGAGATCTCGGGTCACGCAACCCTGAGCCTGGATGACAGAGCCAGACTCCGTCTCCAAAAAAAATTATAATGAGGTAAATATTATACATAAAATATACATATATGTAGATATACACATAAATATAAAATATATTTTTTTATACACCTGAGCCTGTTGGATGGTGAAAAATTCTGCGAGAAAAATTAAGCAGAGATGTTATTGGGGGAGGTTCAAGGTTGCTCTAAATGGATCAACAAAGGTCGAACAGACAATTGATATTCGGGATCAGGAGAAGTCAGGCAAATTGGGTGTAAAAGGGACTTTGGGAGTGGACCTCACTGGTCAAGGAGACCTTCCCAAGGAGGGCCGTGAGGCCACCCTGTCCTGATCCCTCTGGGACTTCAGGGCCTTAGGGGTAGGTTGGCGGCTGGCGGCTGGTAGCTTGGTAAAAATGTTGCTGCTTCCTAGATACTCAGAGCCAGAGCGTTTGGGTGAAGATTCCCCACCCCCACTGAGAGTCTGTAGAAAATTCTAGAAAGTTCTGGATCAAAACTTTCCTCCCCAAGAGATACATGTAATTCGGGGGCCTCTGGTCCCTTTACAGATAGGGCAAGGCTCGGAGAGAGCGAGTGACATGCCCAGGGTCACACAGCCATTGGCAGCCACCGTCCCCACCTCCTCCCCGACACCTAGGCTCAGTGACAGCCGTTGACGCAGCTTCACCCACCCAGCACGAATGTGCGGTTTTCTCCACTGTTGATTCATAACGAATGACAGATGGGAAGAACGATAGGGGCCCCCGTCTGGTCACTGAGGCTAGCAGGTGCCGTCTGCCCATCCAGTCACCCACCTTCCCGCCCCCAACCGGATGGCGGCAATGAGGGGCACTCCCACCCGGGTCAGGGGAAGAAATGCAGAAATAGGTCGTGGCCGTGCAGACCTTCCAGGGCGGCTGAAAGAGAAATGACCGGCAAAACTGGGAGACAAGGCTGAGCCACAGGCACCACAGGGTGAGCCCAGGGGGCCACTCTCCTAGTATCTCCCTGCTGGCATTTTTGGACAGGATGCCAGCACCCGCCATCTTCACAGCCTGGACCAGGGTGGCAGACCCTGTGTGGCTCCCACTGGCTTCAGAATAAATGAGCCAGCTGCCTGGATCCAGGGCCCAGGCTCTGCCCACTTCTCCGGCTTCTGAACAAAGCTCCCTCGCAGTTCCCTAAAACAGGCAGAGCTACTTCCTCGCCACATGCTGGCCGCTGTACTGAGCATTTGTTGTGTATTATTAGTTCAGCTGGGAACACCAGGGTGAGCTTGTGTGTGTAGAAAATATTTCTTTCAGAAAACACATAACACCTGAATGTATCACCTAATAAATTGTTGTGAAGCCAGTATCCACAGGATCCACTGAGGCCAAGACTAAGGACATTATCAGGCCGGGCGCGGATCACGTCTGTCATCCCAGCACTTTGGGGGCCGAGGCAGGCAGATCACCTGAGGTCAGGAGTTCAAGACCAGCCTGGACCATATGGTGAAACCCCGTCTCTACTAAAAATACAAAAGTTAGCCAGGTGTGGTCGTGAGAACCCGTAATCCCAGCTACTCGGGAGGCTGGGGCAGGAGAATCGCTTGAGCCTGGGAGGTGGAGGTTGCAGTGAGCCAAGATTGCGCCACTGCACTCCAGCCTGGGCGACAGAGCGAGACTCCGTCTCAAAAAAAAAAAAAAAAAAAGACAGCCCCACAAAGACCCCTAGTGTTTTCCCCATAGTGATCTCCACCTTCCCAGCAGTAACTACCTTTCTGACTTCTATGATATTAATATTTATTTCCAGGTTTGGGGGATATTCTTTGCTAATAAGATTTATTTCAGCTGGGCACGTTGGCTCACGCCTATAATCTGAGCACTTTTCGAGGCTGAAGTGGGAGGACTGCTTGAACCCGGGAGTTCAAGACCAGCCTGGGCAACATAGTGAGACCGTATTTCTCTTTCTTCTGTTTTCTTTCTTTCTTTCCTTCCTTCCTTCCTTCCTTCCTGGGATTACAGGCATGCACCACCACACCCAGCTAATTTTTGTATTTTTAGTAGAGATGGGGTTTCGCCATGTTGGCGAGGCTGGTCTTGAACTCCTGACCTCAGGTGATCCACCCACCTTGGCCTCCCAAAGTGCTAGGATTACGGGCGTGAGCCACCGCGCCCGGCCAATAGTATTTTTGTTGTTGTTTAGCTGTGATTTGTTACAGATGCCCTTTATCAGGTTGAGGAAGTTCCTTTCTACTCCTAGTTTGCTTAGAATTTTTATCATGAATGAATGTTGAATTGTATCCAATTCATTTTATCTATTGATACAATCATGTGGTTTTTCTTTACTCTGTTAATATGGCAAGTTATATTGACTGATTTTCCAATGTTAAGCTTGTCTTGTATTCCTGGGATAAATGCCACCTGGTGGTGAGGTAGTTTTCTTTTTATAGATCACTGGATATCATTATTTCATTTGCTAATACTGTGTTAAGGATTTTAGTGTCTATGTTTTTGAGTATACTGATCTGTAATTTCCTTGTACTGTCTTTAATTTTGGTATCAGGATAATACTGGCCTCATAAAATGAGTTGGGAAGTATTCCATCCTATTTTCTGAAACAGATTGTGAAGACTTTGATGTTATTTTTTCTTTAAATGTTTGATAGGATTCACCACTAAAACCATTCAGGTCTAAAGTTGTTTCTTTTTTTTTTTTTTTTTGAGACGGAGTCTCTGGCTCTGCCACCCAGGCTGGAGTGCAGTGGTCGGATCTCAGCTCACCAAAGCTCCCGGTTTACCATTCTCCTGCCTCAGCCTCCCGAGAGGCTAGACTGGCGGCCTGCCACGCCGCCTCCGGTTGTTTTAGTAGAGACGGGTTTCACCGTGGTGCTACCCAGGATGGTCTTGATCTCCTGATCTTCAAGTGGATCCGTCACCACCGCCTCCCAAAGTGCTGGGATTACAGGCTGAGCCACCAAGCGCCCGCCAGGTCTAAAGTTTTATTCTTTTTTTTTTTTTTTTGACAGAATCTTGCTCTGTCACCAGGCTGGAGTGCAGTGGCACAATCTCGCCTCACTGCAAAGCTCCACCTTCTGGGTTCACGCTTCATTCTCCTGCCTCAGCCTCCCGAATGCAGCTGGGACTACAGGCACCCACCACCATGCCCAGCTAATTTGTTTTGTATTTTATTTTTAAATTTTTTATTTATTTATTATTTTTTTTTGAGACGGAGTCTCATTTCTGTCACCCAGGCTGGAGTGCAGGCTGTGATCTTAGCTCTCACTGCAAGCTCCACCTCCCGGTTCACGCCATTCTGCCTCAGCCTCCCATGTAGCTGGGATCACAGGCTACCCGCCACTGCCACCTCGGGCTAGTTTTTGTATTTTTAGTAGAATGCGTTGTTTCCCTCCCAACCATGCCAGCCAGATGGTCTCGATTCTGACCTTGTGATCCTCAGCCTCCCAAAGTAAGGGATTACAGGCGGAGCCACCGTGCCTGGACTAAAGACTTTCAAATACCAATCATTCTGTTATGGATTTCTAGTTTGATTCTCTTGGTTATAGATTTCTAGTTTGA
Organism: Papio anubis; assembly: GCF_008728515.1. Classification (NCBI taxonomy): domain Eukaryota; kingdom Metazoa; phylum Chordata; class Mammalia; order Primates; family Cercopithecidae; genus Papio; species Papio anubis. Next base: position 48,492,794 of record NC_044995.1, on the reverse strand, counting down.
TGCTCTTATGGTCAAAGAACATGCTTTGAATGATTTCAATTTTATTTATTTATTTATTTGAGATGGAGTCTTGCTCTGTTGCCAGGCTGGAGTGCAGTGGTGCAATCTCAGCTCACTGCAACCTTTGCCTCCTGGGTTCAGGCTATTCTCCTGCCTCAGCCTCCCGAGTAGCTGGGATTACAGGCGTGAGCCACCGTGCCCGGCCTGATTTCAGTTATTTAAAATTTGATAAGATTTGCTTTGTGACCCAGAATATGGCCTATCTTGAGGAATATCCCATGTGCTCTTGGAAAGAACATACAGGCCAGGCGCTGTGGCTCACGGCCGTAATCCCAGCACTTTGGGAGGCTGAGGCAGCAGGACTGCTTGAGCCTAAGAGATTGAAACCAGCCCAGGGAACTTGGTAAGACCCCATCTCCTCAAAAAATTGAAAAATTAGCCAGGTGTGGTGGCACACACCTATAGCCCCCAGCGACTCGGGAGGTGGGGCAGGAGGATCGCCTGAGCTCAGGAATTAGAAGAGGCAGTGAGCCACCGCACACTCCAACCTGCGAGACAAAACAAGACCCTTCTTTTTAGAGAAAAAGACAAGAAAAGAAAGTATATTCTGCTGTTCCTCAGTGGGGTGTTCTATATAAATGTCAGTTAGGTCAGTGTGGTTGACGGTGGTATTCAGATCTTCTGTATTCTTGCTGATTTTCAGTCTGCTTCTCCTATTGGTTACTGAGAGAGAAATGTTGAAGTCTGGAAGCATAATTACGGATTTGTCTATTTCTCCCTTTTTTTTTTTTTTGAGACGGGGAGGTCTCGCCTGTCGCCCAGGCTGAGTGCAAAGGTGGGTCGGATCTCTCAGCTCACTGTGCAGCTCCTCACTGGTTCGCCATTCTCTCTGCCTCAGCCTCCCGAGTAACTGGGACTCACAGGCTACCGGCCACCCCACCTCGCTAGTTTTGTATTTTAGTAGACGGGTTTCACTGCAGTTAGCCAGGATGGTCTCGACTTGACCTCGTGATCCAATCTCGCCTCGCCTCCCAAAGTGCTGGGGATTACAGGCTTGCTTCACCGCCCGGCCTTTTTTTTTTTTTTTTTTTCTTTGAGAGGAACCTCGCTCTGTCACTCCAGGCTGAATGAGTGCAGTGGCTGCACTTTCACCACTGCAACCTCCGCCTCTTGGGTTCAAGTGATTCTCCTGCCTCAGCCTCCTGAGTAGCTAGGATTACAGTCACCCGCCATTACATCCAGCTAATTTTTTTGTATTTTTAGTGAAGACGGGGTTTCACCATGTTGGCCAGGCTGGTCTTGAACTCCTGACCTCATGATTCGCCCGCCTCGGCCTCTCAATATTTCTTCCTTTAATTCCATCCATTCTTGCTTCATATAGTTTATAAATACACATTTAGGATTAATATGTCCTGCCGGGCACAGTAGCACACGCCTGTAATCCCAGTACTTTGGGAGGCCGAGGTGGGCGGATCACTCGAGCTTAGGAGTTTGAGAACAGCCTGGGAAATATGGTGAGGCCCCGTCTCTACCAAAAATACAAAATATTAGCCGGCCATGGTGGCATGCACTTCTGGTCCCAGCTACTCAGGAGGCTGAGGTGGGAGGATCACTTGAGCCCGAGAGGTGGAGGTTGCAGTGAGCCAGGATCATACCACTGCATGCCAGCCGGGGGTGACAAAGCAAGACCTCGTCTCAAAAAAAAAAAAACAAAAAAGAAAGATTAATATGTCCTTTTGGTTAATTCATCCTCTTACTGTTTATTATGTAATGTTCCTTTCTTGCTTTTCTTTATAGATTTACAATCAACTTTTTAAATCCTAAAAATCGGCCAGGCATGGTGGCTCACGCCTGTAATCCCAGCTTTGGGAGGCCGAGGTGGGCAGATCATGAGGTCAGCAGTTTGAGACCAGCCTGGCCAACATGGTGAAACCCTGTCTCTACTACTAAAAATCAGCTGGGCGTGGTGGCGGGCACCTGTAATCCCAGCTACTCGGGCGGCTGAGGCAGGAGAATCACTTGAACCCAGGAGGCAGAGGTTGAGGTGAGCAAAGATTGCACCATTGTGCTCCAACAACAGAACAGGACTCCATCTCAAAAAAAAAAAAAAAAAGAAAAAAGAAAAAAAAAAATCTCAAAATTATAGTGAATTTTTGCCAGTTTTGAACATTATGCACACAGAATTACATAAAATGAGTTTGGCTGGGTGTGGTGGCTTATGCCTGTAATCCCAGCACTTTGGGAGGCTGAGGCAGGTGGATCATGAGGTCAGGAGATCAAGACCATCCTGGCTAACATGGTGAGACCCCGTCTCTACTAAAAATACAAAAAAATTGGCCAGGCACAGTGGCTCAAGCCTGTGATCCCAGCACTTTGGGAGGCAGAGACGGGCGGATCACGAGGTCAGGAGATCGAGACCATCCTGGCTAACACGGTGAAACCCCATCTCTACTAAAAAACACAAAAAACTAGCCGGGAGAGGTGGCGGGCGCTTGTAGTCCCAGCTACTCGGGAGGCTGAGGCAGGAGAATGGCATGAACCCAGGAGGTGGAGCTTGCAGTGAGCTGAGATGGCGCCACTGCACTCCAGCCTGGGCAACAGAGCAAGAATCTGTCTCAGTAAATAAATAAATATAAATAAATAAATAGAGTTCAGGTGCGTCTGGCTTCTATCATTCCACGTGATGTTTGTGTGATGAACTCATATTTTGCACATGGTTGTGGTTCATTAATCCTGATTGTCATAGACTATTCCTCTACATAATTGTCATAGACTATTCCTCTACATAATGGATGAATAAACTACAATCTATTCATCCATTCTACTGTTGATGGGCATTTGGTTAAATTTGAGTTTAGGACTGTCATGAATAGGGCAGCTATGGACATTTAGTACATGTCTGTCTTTTGTGATTACATGTGTGGCTTTCTATAGGTAAATACCCAATGGTAGAATTGCTGGGTTATAAAGTATTTCCTAGATATTAACTATCTTTTGCCAAAGTGCATGCACTAATTTACACTTCCAATAATTCCAAGATTTTTCTTTTTTTTTTTGAGACGGAGTCTCGCTCTGACAGTCCCAGCCTGTTTAGCCAGCAGGCAGCTCCAGCACCCCCTGCAGAATCCATCAGGCCTGGAGCAAACTGAAAACACAGGACCCTGTTTAAAAATTCCGAGGAGGCCGGGTGCAGTGGCTCGCCTGTCATCCCAGCACTTGGGGAGGCCGAGGTAGGCGGATCACTTGAGGTCAGGAGTTCGAGACCAGCCTGGTCAACAAGGTGAAACTCCATCTCTACCAAAAATACAAAAATTAGCCGGACGTGGTGGCAGGAGCCTGTAGTCCCAGCTACTCGGGAGGCTGAGGCAGGAGAATCGCTTGAACCCGGGAGGCAGAGGTTTCAGTGAGCCAAGGTCGTGCCACTGCACTCCAGCCTGGGTGACAGAGTGAGACTTTAAAAAAAAAAAGGCAGCCGGGCGCAGCGGCTCACGCCTGTAATCCCAGCACTTTGGGAGGCTGAGGCGGGCGGATCACGAGGTCAGGAGATGGAGACCATCCTGGCTAACACTGTGAAACCTGGTCTCTATTAAAAATAAAAAAAAATAGCCAGGCGTGGTGGCGGGCATCTGTAGTCCCAGCTACTCAGGAGGCTGAGGCGGGAGAATGGTGTGAACCCGGGACGTGGAGGTTGTCAAGTTGTAGGAAGGGCTGGCCAGCCGTCAGGGCAAGCTGCCTCAGGCAAGATGCTCACCCTCTGTGCCTCAGTTTTCCTTTTAGGATGGACAGGGGGCTAGGGGCAGGCAAGGAGCTGTCTGGGGCGACTCCTACTGGCCACTGGGGGCACAACACGCACCTGCAATATCCATGCCTGGCCCAGTTCCCCCCAGCACTTAACGCCCCTTAGCTGACTCCCCCACCTCTGCTTGTGCCACCTGGTCCACCCCTATCATCGCCACCTGCACCAGCCTAGTCCCCTGGCTCCCGCCCTCGCCCGTCTGTCCTCCCAGCAGCAGCCACCAGAGGCCGCCTGTGAGCATCTGTCAGGTCCTGTCCCTGCTCTGCCCGAACCCCTCCACGGCTCCCACCTCCCTCTGAGGGTCTGAGGGTAAAAGCCCAACCCCCTCCCCTCCCCGCTCCCTCTCTCCCCCTCCCTCCACTCCAACAACACGGGCCTCCTCGCTGCTCCTCCAACACACCAGGCGTGGTCCTGCCCCAGGGTCTTTGCACAAGCTGTGCCTCTGCCTGGCTCACACCCAGGCCGCACGCAGCATGGCTCCTTCCCTTCCTGTCTCCCAGGATGTTGCTCACGCACCACTTTCTCAGGCTTTTCCTGTACAGCCCACCAGGAACAGCCCACCAGAAGCAGCCACCATTGGCTGGGGGCTGTGGCTCACGCCTGTAATTCCACACTTTGGGAAGCCAAGGCGGGTGGATCACCAGAGGTCAGGAGTTCGAGACCAGCCTGGCGAACATGCTGAAACCCCGTCTCTACTAAAAATACGAAAATTAGCCGGGCGCGGTGGCTCACGCCTGTAATCCCAGCACTTTGGGAGGCCGAGGTGGGTGGATCACAAGGTCAGGAGATCGAGACCATGGTGAAACCCCGTCTCTACTAAAAATAGAAAAAATTAGCCGGGCGCAGTGGCGGGCGCCTGTAGTCCCAGCTACTCGGGAGGCTGAGGCAGGAGAACCGCTTGAGCCCAGGAGGCAGAGGTTGAGGCGAGCTGAGATCGCACCACTGCACTCCAGCCTGGGTGACAGAGCTAGACTCCGTCTCAAAAAAAAAAAAAAAAAAAGAGAGCCACCATCTCCCCGTCCTGTCCCACTTCCCTGCTTCATTTCTCTTCCTAGATGAAGTCGTGCTGGTAAGTGCCACTTTCTCTGCTGTACTGTCGTGTCTAGGGCAGTGTCGGGCACAGCAAGGGTCCTTGAGGCCTGACGGACAGGCCTATCAGACTCAACGAAACTGAAAGAGGATGTGGGAAAATCGCATCCTTGTGCACAGCTGGCAGGATGTGACGTGGCACAGCTGCTGTGGGGAACAGTCGGGCGGCTCCCCAAAAAATTAAAATAGAGGTCGGACCCGGTGGCCAATGCCTGTAATCCCAGCACTTTGAGAGGCTGAGGCGGGTGGATCACGAGATCAAGATAGAGACCATCCTGGCCAACATGGTGAAACCCTATCGCTACTAAAAATACAAAAATTAGCGGTCATGGTGGCAGGCGCCTGTAGTCCAGCTAGTCAGGAGGCTGAGGCAGGAGAATTGCTTAAACCTGGGAGGTGGAGGCTGCAGTGAGCCGAGATCGCACCACTACATTTCAGCCTGGCGACAGAGCGAGACTCCTCAAGGTGCATCCAAAAGAAAAAAAAGGACCAGAGGACCCAGCAATGCTACCTCTGGATGCACACCTACAAGGACTGAGAGGAGGGACTCAAACAGAAACTTGCACACGCAGGTGAGCAGTGGCACAACTGCCAACAGCCACAAGGTGGAAGCGCCCCAGGTGTCCATCAACGACAGACAGATCAACACAGCGTGGCCCATGCACACAGTGGAATATTACTGAGTCATGAAAAGGAAGGGAATCCGGGCCGGGCGCGGTGGCTCATGACTGTAATCCCAGCACTTTGGGAGGCCGAGGCGGGCGGATCATAAGGTCAGGAGATCGAGACCATCCTGGCTAACACGGTGAAACCCCGTCTCTACTAAAAAAATACAAAAAAATTAGCCGGTCAAGGTGGCGGGCGCCTGTAGTCCCAGCTACTCGGGAGGCTGAGGCAGGAGAATGGCGTGAACCCGGGAGGTGGAGCTTGCAGTGAGCTGAGATCGTGCCACTGCACTCCAGCCTGGGGGATTGAGCGAGACTCCGTCTCAAAAAAAAAGAAAAAAAAGCAAAGCAAAGCAAAGCAAGGGAATCTGGACCCAGGCTTCAGTGTGGATGCACCTTGAGGACATCACGCTCAGTGAGAGACGCCAGAGACACAGGACACATCCCACGTGGTTCCACTCCTAGGAGGTCCATAAAGCCGTCAGATTCACAGACACGGAAAGGAGGATGGGGGGCACCAGGAGCTGGGGAGCGGGACGGGGAATGAGTCTTTTGTGGGGACAGAGTTTCAATTTGGGAAGATAAAGTTCTGGAGAGGATGGTGGTGATGGCTGCATGACCGTGTGCATACACTTAATGCCACTGAGCTGTGCACTCAGAAATGTGTTATCTGCGGCCGGGCGCAGTGGCTCATGCCTGTGATCCCAGCACTTTGGGAGGCCGAGGCGGGCGGGTCACAAGGTCAGGAACTCAAGACCAGCCTGACCAATAAGGTGAAACCCAGTCTCTACTAAAAAACAGAGAAAAAAATTAGCCGGGCGTGGTGGCACACACCTGTAAACCCAGCGACTCAGGAGGCCGAGGCAGGAGAATTGCTCGAACTGAGGAGGCGGAGGTTGCGGTGAGCTGAGATCGCGCCACTGCACTCCAGCCTGGGTGGCAGAGGGAGACTCCACCTCAAAAAAAAAAGAAAAAAGAAAAGAAATTTGTTATCTGTATTTTACAATTAATTTTTTTTTCAAAAGGAAAAAATAACTGAAGGAAGGCTGCAGAAGTACCACATTCGCAGCTTAAAGAAATGGAGGCCCAGAGGGCATGACTTCCCCACAGGCGCCCTGGAGGTTGAGGGGCAGGCCGGCCTGGGACCTGGGCTCCTCCCCGTCTCACTTCCGCGTCCCCAGCCCCCAAACAAGGCGGCGTTTCCCAAGCGGGTTGCTCTGGCCTGGTGCTAGTGAAATGAACTTGAAGCCAAGGGTCAAACACGATGACGAGGAGGGGCCCCGGGACACCGTGCGGGGGCGGTGTCCCCACTCAGGGCAGGCAATGGCCTAGGCAACTCTAGGGCTCCTGGGGGCCAGGCCTCTGCTCACTTCCCCCAGCCCCCTTCAAAGGGCAACAGGAAATAAACCAGAAGGGGCCGCCAGCATTTAGGAACAAAATTTATTCCAATTTAAAACAGAGTTCATTTCAGGAGAAAGATATGAAAAGTCGACTTCCATCGGTGTCCGGATTAAGGGTCAGGGCCGGTGGCTGTGGGAGGTGACACTGAGCCGCCTCTCAGCCCCTCCTCCCATCCCTCAACGCGCACAACACATGCATTTCAAATGGTAAAAGGCTTAAAAACAGCTTGTATAGAATATTTTTTTTAAATAGATTAAGGTTGAAATTGTCTGAAATCAGGACTGTGTAATATACAAGTATCACCGGGTCCCGTCCACCAGGCCAGCCGCAGGATCCGCTGCCACCACTGGGGACATTGGCACGGGGACGCCCCTCCGTGGGAGCTGGGAGACCCAGAGTGTGGGTCTTGCGGTGGCCGGGGACTGCTGCCACCTGGGCGTGACATGGTCGGAGGTGGTCGGCACTCACGAGAAAGCATTGGCAGGTGAGATTCACCAAGGTAAAAACACACACCCCACATGTGGCAAGGGTGGGGGTCAGCTGTCCCTGCCCCTGGGTGCCACTGGCACGAGAACCACCGCCTGGGACTCTCCTGGAGCAGGCACCCCTGCCCCGGGCCTGCGACACCCACCTCCGCTTTTTTGGGGTGCCAGGGGATCAGGCACTCAGACCCAGAGGACCCAGGCCAAGACGTTTTGGCGGCCCCAGCCCGGCTCTGGGATGCTTGGCACGGCCCCCTCCCTGGGAAGGGCTAATACGTAGCCCGGCAGCGCCCCAGCTGCGTGCTGGACGACTCCACCCTCAGGCCACGGCCAGGTCACCTTGTGCGATTTGGGCCCTCAGAGATGCCACAAGCACAGGCCCCCCAGAGGACTCTGCTGCCGGAAAAGGTTGCCGCGGCCCTGCCAGGGGTGGCCCCATCTGCTCCCCCAAGGCATCGCCGGGCCCCAGCACTCGCCACGGGGCTTCTGGAGCCAACCCTCTTAGGTAGACACCTGGCACAAAAAAGGACGCTTCTGGGTGAGGCGGAAGAAAAGTGGCGTGGGGAAGCCGGGGGGGTCCCGCCGGCCCCGTCTCCCCGTGGGGCTGATCACCAGAAATGTAGCTGCCCTGACCTGCACACATCTACCCTGCCCCCTCCACGGGGCTCCCCGCTTTTCTCCCCCTGGAAGCCAGCAGACAGCCCTGCGGGCAAGGAGGCCAAGGCAGGCCTGACAGTGGCGGGCGGGCGGGCAGGAACTGCTGGTCGGGGTGGCCGTATTTTGGGGCTGTCTTTGTCATCTGTCGAAGCAGCCGTGCAGGGTCCCAGAGTGGCGGCGGGCGAAGGCAGCACGGGCGATCCATCCCTGGGACAGCTGTGCGAAGCCCAGATCCACAGGGCACCGTAGTGTTCAGTCAACAGCGGACGAAAAAGCCACCTCCCCAAACACAGTCCCCTCGTTCCCACCTTCCGAGTCTCTCGGGGAGAGCCAGTCTCGGTGCCTCAGTGCCTAAGGGGCTCTGGGAGTGGCCCCCGGGGCTGTGGCTCAGTGCGGCGTGGCCTGACGGGCCGTGGCCGTGGCCAGCCAGGCCTGGAAGCCGTCCAGGCCGGTGCCTGCTGCCACCTTCCACGCGCCCCTGGCCAAAGTGCGAGTGCTGGCTTCCGCTCCCCCGGGGCAGGGCTCGGGGGCGGGCACAAGTGCTCAGGACAAGGCCACGCACAGAGCAGCCGGCCACGTCCCTCTCTCTGCCTCTCGGGTACACACCTGAGAATATTCTGTAAAAGTCCTCACCCCACCCTCACTGTTTCCAAATTGGTGACAACACAAAGCAGAACAAAACGAAAATAAATGCCCCCATCGAAGTGGCGTTTCTCCCAGTGTCACTGGGGAGCCACCCCCCAGTTGCCAAGCCCATGTGGGCTCTGGTGGGGTGCGCTCCAGCCAGGGCAGGGTCCCCGGGCAGCCCCAAGAGGCCAGTGTTGGCCCTGGAGGCACAGCCCAGAGGAGCCCCCGTGGCTCCAGCCCAGGGACCCTTCCCAGCCTCTGCAGAGAGACGGGGGACCCTGCCATGACAGAGGGCCCAGGGCGTTTCTTCAACCTGTGAGTCAGGCCTTCTTTTTCCTCAAAAAAAAAAAAAAAAAAAAAAAAAAAAAGGTTAGGCACTTCCCAGGGTGGGCGACTGAGGGAGCCCCCCACCCCCTCTTCAGGAGTCCAGTGAGCGAAGCACAGCATTGATTCGTGAAGAGGCGAGGCGCACTGGGCGTCAATAACTTAAAAAGGGGGGAAAACGTCAGTCTCCGAGTCTCCACGCCTTTCGTGAGGAAGAAAAGAAGCGGGAAGGAGAAAGAAGCAGCAGGTGGGGTTGGAAGGTCAGCCGTGGGGGGCTGCGAGGCGGGGGCCCCCATGCTGGCTGGCAGGGGCTCTGTGAGGCCCGGAGTCACTGGGGGCACGGGGCGTGTGTGGGTTTTATGCTTCGTTGCTTTTTTTTCTTTTTTCTTTTTTTTTTTAGAAAAAAGCGAGCCATAAGTCAAGGCCAGAAAAAGGCTGCTTTGCCGTTGACAGAAGGTGAGAAGGTGTGGGACGTGTGCGGAGGGAGAGATGTACATCCCCTGATAACTGTGAAATAAAAACCATTTGTTAAAAATATGAAAAAAAAAAAAAAGAAAGAAACTCCTCCCGCGGGCAGAGGCCCCGGCCCAGGCTCGGCAGCGCCACCTGCCCGGCAGCCACGGGCACCGTGGAAGGCAGGTCCTGCCCCGTGTCTCCGTCCTGTCTCCCCGGGCCTGGGCGCTCAGACCAGGTTGTACTCCTTGAGGTTGAGCTGCAGGATGGTGTCCTTCACGGCCGCGAACACGAAACGGATGTTCTCCGTGTCGGTGGCACACGTGAAGTGTGAGTAGATGATCTTGTCGCTGTCGGGGTTCAGGTCCACGAACATCTTCAGGATGAACTCCCGCGCCGCCTGAGCATCCCGCTGGGGCCCTGGGGGAGGGCGGAGGGTGAGGCTGTGCCCGGCCCAGCCCAGCCCAGGGCAAGGGACTCGTGGGCCCCTTTGTCACTCCCAGGGGATGAGTGAGCAAGGCCCACAGCCCACCCGGCTCGCCCCCAGCCCAGAGCCCACTGCATGCCTGACGGGCCGCTGCTCCCCCACCCGGGTGAGCTGCGGTGCCCATCCCACTGCAGCCCCAGGGCACTGCTGTCAGGGCCCAGGCCTCCAACCGGGGGCTCTGCACCCCCGCTGCTCCTCTGCTCAGCCCTCTGCCAGTCTCTACCCACTCAGTTCCACAGCCACAGCCTTCTAGGGCAGGCCTCTGGCATGGCTGCCCTGCGTGGCCCAGGGTGAGAGGAGAGGCCCCCAGGGCTGGGCAGAGAGCCCACAGAGCAGGAACAGCAGCCCCCACCCACCCACAGTGCCCCTGCTGCAGGCAGGGCCTCGGAGACGTCCCGGAGGCTCCAGCAGGTGCGCTGTTTCCCACCCGCGACCCCTGCCCTCCGCCACCCTGGACAACTCGGCGCCCGCCCAGTAACTCCTGACTGCCCCGATGGAAACGCCCCTGGGGGTGTTCAGGGGACCACTCTGGGGACTGGCGGGACAGGGTTCCATGCCCAGTCCATTGGCCTCCCCCCACCAGGGCTCCCTGAGCCCACAGGACAGGCTGCCAGGCAGGGGCCACGTGTGGCTGGAGCAGGTGCAGCACCCCCCGCCACTCCCCTGCCCAGGGAGAGCAGGGCCCCGCACCTGCTCCAGCGACTGAGGTCATACCACGCGCCAGACCCCTCCCTCCCGCTGCCCTTCCAGAGGCAGAGCGCCCCGAGCGCGGCCCTCCTGACGATGGCACCGAGACTCGCGGGAGGAGCACAGATCCCAGGTGGAAGCGAGGGCGCCAGAGCTGTCCGGGGCCTCACCGCGCCTGGCGGGGACAGCTCTGAGTGGTGACAGCGCTAACGGCAGCCACTGACCACACAGACAAGGGCACACGACACCCTCTCCTGGCCGTCATCTGCAGGCCCAGAGAGGGCTGGGCATGTGAAGACCCTCAGTGCTCAGCTGCCCTGACCGCCCCGCGGGGCAGGGGCCACACAGTGAGGGAGGGGCCCAAGCCTGTGGGCACTTACGTACAGAGGAGGACGCCGGGGCTACCACCAAGGTCCCCACGGGGCTGCGCTGACAGTGTGCATGAACCCTTCCTGTGAGACCCTCCCATACGGGATCACCTATACAGGACACCCCCATACAACAACTCCCTCCCGTATGACAGCCACCGATACAAGACTCCCCCTCCCCATGGTGCCCTCCTGGTATGAGACCCCTCCCACCCGAGATCCCCCGCCCCGGGAGACCCCTCCCACCCAAGTCCCCCATGCCGTGCGCAGCCCAGCGCACCGTCGAACTCGGGGAAGTAGTCCACCAGGTGCGAGTACAGGATCTTGTCCTCCAGCAGGTCCTTCTTGTTGAGGAACAGGATGACGGAGGAGTTCTGGAACCAGGGGTAGGTGATGATGGTCCGGAACAGGGCTTTGCTCTCCTCCATCCGGTTCTGGCAGAAGCGAAGGCACCGGGGATCAGAGGGGCCCTCCCCACTGCACACAGCCTGAGGGGCAGCTGAGGGGACCCGAGTGAGGGGACCCAGGCTCGGCAGGTGGAGAAGGCCCGGTCCCCCATGCTGCCCCTGCTCAGGACAGGACCCACCTCATTGTCCGACTCCACCAGGACTTGGTCGTATTCGCTGAGGGCGACGAGAAACATAATGGATGTCACGTTCTCAAAGCAGTGGATCCACTTCCTCCGCTCCGACCGCTGGCCGCCCACATCCACCATCCTGAAAGGACACAGCGCCAGGACTCAGCCACCTGGGGCCCCAAGGCTCAGTCTGCAATCCCAGGACGGCTACCACACAGGACCCTCCTGCCATACCAGACTGACAGCGGCTGGAGCAGGAAGAGCCCCCACTGTTAGAACCAGCAAGGACGCTCTGAGAGCAGCCGCCCCGCCTCCAGAAGTGACCACTGCAGACCCTTCCCTCACTGACAAAGGGGCCCGAGACCACTGGGCCCAGGGGAGCGGGCGCTAGGGTGGGGGTGCGAGAACCCAGAGGATTCTGGGCACCAGTTGCTGCAGGAACCTGCGATGGGTGACCAGAGACCCTACGTCCGGCATCTGGATGTCACCCTGAGTACAGAAGCCTTTCCCCTCGCTAGGGCCAGGGACACAGATGTTCACCAAGTGTCGCTCACAGGAGTAAACACTGATGCCACAGTTGCTCCCTGCAGGACCCCCAGTGATGGCTGCAGAGGGCAGAGTTGCTGGTACCGTCCTGGGGCAGGAGAGCAGCCCCGCCTGGTGAGCAGCCCAACCTCACACTCTCGGGCCACACACAAGCGGGAGAAAAAATCAGCTCAGACGGTACCTGTGGGCGTGGGTTCCTTACAGGAGGTTTACCTCTTTCTACTTGTGACTTTTCTAAGTTTTCTGTAATGAAGAAAGGCACTTTGGTCTTCTTGAAAGAATACAAAGGCAGAAGCGGAGAGTGCCGCTCAGGCCTCGGCCCCAGGCCCCAGGGAAGGCCGGGGTCCCTGCAGCTCTGCCGAGGACAGCGGGCTGCCTTGGGCATGTGAGCCGTGAAATCCACCTGGTCTGGTCTGCAGAGGAGTCCAGCAGGCACAGGTGGATGACAGATGTGCCAGGTAGCTCTAAGGGACAAGAGGGCCCGCACCAGCAGCTGCGGCCAGGCGGGAGGGCAATGGGTGTGCCGACACCAGGCCACAGCCCATTTGGAGTGTGAGGACTCTCCTGCATGCCTGTGGCAGCCGGCAGGGCTGGGATCCAGGTCCCCCTGTGTCTTGTCCCCACCTGAGTGGGCAGGAGACCCTCCTCATGCACTGGGGTGATCCCACCAGCCTTCAAGGCCTCCAGACAGGGATCTGGCCTCCAGCTGCATCCCAGAGCACCTGGCCGGCCCTCTGCTGGCTCATGGCGGACAGAGGCGGCTGGCAGAGAAATGACGGTGGCAGAGGACTGGGCTCAGGACGGGGCTCTGCACCCAGCACAGAGGACACAGTCGGAGCTGGGAAGGGCCCGGAAGGTGGTGGGGAGGAGGTGACACACCTGGCCTGAGCTCAGGGAGGGGACAGGACATTTCTGACAGAGGACACAGAGGCCTGTGCTGTGAAGGAGCCAGCGTGGGGCTGCGAGGGGACCCTGAGACACGAGGTGGGGAGGGGATGGTCATGCCACACCCTGGCCTGTGCCCAGCTAGCCTCAGCTTTATCCCGGGGTCATGGGCCCCGTGTGAATAAAAAACAAGAAAAACTTGCATTCCTGAAACAACATACACCATCGCCCGTGTCCAGAGAGGACACCACAGCTTCTGCGGCCCGGCCTGCTCTGGTCCCAGGAGCCACCCAGAGCTCGGCATTCCTTGGCTTGTGGCCACGCTGCTCCGTCCCTGCCTCCATCCTCACGCCGCACCCTCCCTGCCTGCGCTGGGAGGCCAAGCTGGGAGGACAGGCGGGGAGAACAGACAGACGGCAGGGGGTGGCACCCCCAGCCCTGGGGTGGGTTTCAGGGCAGGGCCCTCAAGGAAAACCCCACATACTTCCTGGAACCCTCACAATGGCCTCGGCAGTGCACCAGCTGGGTGGGGACACCCTGGCCGGGAGGCATCATTCCCTCATGAGGGCCAGTGCCAGGGCGAGCTTGTGCTGCAGAACCGTCCCCAGCAGAACCCGGGGACCGTTCTGATCTGGAAACGGGGTCTGTGCAGATGTCACCGGTTAAGATGACGTCACACAGAGGTAGGGTGGCCCTGGCCAAGGACAGGTGATAAGAGAACAGAGGCAAAGGCGCAGGCAGGCAGGACGCCACATGAAGAGGGGGCAGGGATGGGGCAACGTGGCCACAAGCCAAGGATGCAGCCACCACTAGGAGCTGGGTGAGGCCTGGGCAGATCCCCTCCGCCTCAGAAGGACCCGGTCCCACCCACACCTGCATCTTGGCCTTCTGGCCTCAAGCACTGGGCGGGAATAAGGCCTGCGGAGGGAGTCTCACACCTGGCCCCAGCAGCCCAGGACAGGCACGCCCAGCCCTGCCCCTCAGCGGCCCGACAGCAGCCAGGGCCTTAGCACTGGAGATGTTGTACAGGGCCAGGGCCAGGCAGGCAGGGTCCACACTCCCAGGGACAGCAGAGTCCAGCCAGCTGCGCAGCCGACCCGGCACATGACCCACGGAGGGTCCCCAGGGAGAACTCTGCTCTGCTGGCCGGCCCCAGCCACAGTGGACCTGGAGCCCCGGAGACCCGACGGGATCCACAGGGGCAGCCCATGAAGAACAGAATCCACCCCACACCATCCAGCGCCTCCACCCCAGCCTGGAGCCCTCCTCCCTCCTCAGTCCCTATGAACCCCCTCACCTCGCTGCCTCGGTCCCTATGACATCCCCTCCCCTCGCAGCCTCGGTCCCTATGACCACTCCTCCCCTCACAGCTTCAGTCCCTACGACTTCCCCTCCCCTTGAGGCCTTGGTCCCTATGATCCCCCTCCCCTGGCAGCCCGGTCCCTATGACCCCCCTCCCCTCGCAGCCTCGGTCCCTATGACCCCCCCCGCACCCTGCGGCACCCCCTCCTCCAGCCAACACTCCAGACCCCAGCCCCATGGTCGCTCCATCCAGGCCCTGGCCCATTGTGGAGACCCCGTCCAATGTCCTCCCCGCCAGGTCTCTTTGGCTGCCAGTCTGGATGGATGTGACTACAACCCCCACACCCCCACAGCTCCTTCCCTGTGCGGCCCTGGCTCACACATACTTAGAGATAAATCTTATCTCCCGGCCTGGTCAAACACACCCTGAGGATGAAGACTCATGGGCTTTTTTTTCTTTAATAAGACAAGACAGGGTCTCCCTCTGTCGCCCAGGCTGGAGTCCAGTGGCGGCGCCATCATGGCTCACTTCAGCCTCGACCTCCTGGGCCTGAGCGATTCTCCTGCCTCAGCCTCCTGAGTAGCTGGGACCACAGGTGCGCACCACCACACCCGGCTAACTTTTCAAATTTTTTTAGAGACAAGGTCTTGCTATGTTGCCCAGGGTGGTCTCCAACTCCGGGACTCAGGCGATCCTCCCGCCTTGGCCTCCCAGAGCACTGAGTGCGCAGGCGTGAGCTGACACAGCAAGCAAAGGAGCCTCTCAGCGCCCCCCGCCTGCTGTGGCCCGGGTGGTACCTGAAGATGATGTTCTCCAGGTCGAAAGGGTACTCGATGATGCCGGTGGTGGGCACGCGGACCCGCAGCACGTCCTGCTGGGTGGGCAGGTAGCCCGAGGTTGCGATGCGGTCCACGTCGGTCAGGTAGCTGCAACACAGTGGGGGTCGCTCAGGCCAGCTGCCCCCGTCCGTGGGTGCGGCACCCACCCAGAGCAACAAGCCAGCGTCTACACAGCGCAGCTACTGAAGTCCACGCCTGATTCCGGCTTCCTCGGTTCCCCTCATGCCTTTTCCTGCTCAGCCCGCAAGCCCTCTCTGGGACCCCACCTGGCATCAGAGGGTCTCCTGAGGCCCTCTGGGCTGTGACCGTTTCCCATTTCTGAAGCCCTGGGCAGTCCTGAGTGGGGCGACTCTCGAGTGGTCTGCCTGGGAGGCCGGGTGCCTGCACAGACCTTTCCGGCACCACCCGCAGGCCCTGGCATTTGGCTGCAAGTGCTTGGTTATCTGGGCCCTCCCACAGCCTCCCAGAGGCAGGGAACACACGGAAGACGAGCAGGAGGGGCGGGGGACGGGCCTGTCCTTGTCCCCTTAGGGCCTCTGCCTGCCGAGCATGGAGGGCAGTAGTGCACAGCCTGCCGCGCGGGGGCCTCCTGCAGCCACGGCCCGGCCACCTGTCAGCACACAAGTCATCCCCTATCCCAGGCCCAGAGACTGGGAGAACCCCGACATCAGTCAGGGTCATAGCCAGTCACTAGTGGGAGACGTGGCTCTGGGGACGATGCCACAGGCAGGAGTGAGACAGCCCAGGGTGTATCCACCTCCCATCCCACGGCCCTTCTAGGAGACTGTGGGTTTGCGCCACAGGCCACAGGCCAGGCTCCAGCACTGAGGGTGGCCAGGAGCTCAGTCTTGACCCAGGGAGGGCAGTGGCAGGGCCAGGCGTACAAGGAGGCCAGTGTCACACCAGAGTCCACGGGCTCCTGCCAAAGCATGGCCCGTCCAGGGTCTGCTCTGCTCTGGTCCCTCCAGCCAGGTGGCTGGGGCCCACCATGTCCCTGCCCCAGGCGAGTGGGCAGGGGGCACCACAGGCGCTGCGGAGGGCTTCCCGAAGGGTCCCGGGCGCCGGCCCGCAGCCACCGTTCCCATGCCGCCTCCGGTGCGGCCGCACTTACTACTTGGCAGAGTCAGAGAGCTGGTACTCGCGCCTGCGGTCGTAGCACTCCTGGATGCCGGGGTCATCCCACAGGGTCTTGATGGCGCTGACGTACTGATGCTCGAAGGTGGTCACCTTCTCCACGTCCACCTCCCGGATCAGGAGCGCATTGGCCTGCGAGGGTGGGCAGGGGAGAGGCCAAGAGCTCACCAGGGGCCACGGAGCCACCAGAAAGCTCGAGCGGCCCCTCTTCCAAGCCTGGCTGGCCTGGGCAGCGTTCTGCAGGCTGCGCAGTCAGGACCACTGACAGTTTCGTGTAACCACGTGTCAGAAAAACACGAGACTGCCTCGCAGTGCGGTTCCTCCAACAAGGCCCCAAAACCAAAGTCTCCCAGTGGTGCTGTCTGCAGGGTGCCGGGAGGCCGGGCTTCGATTCACTTCTCAGAGGTGGGGAGGGGACGGCGTGGGGAACAAGCACGCGTGGGACACACACGCTTCAAACCCGGGACCCGCAGGAGGGCAGTGCAGCACCGAGCACGATGGAGCACGACAGCAGAACAGACGGCCGCGGCGCCCAGAGTGGGCGAACAGCCCCAGCACTCACTGCCTCCAGAGACACTGGGAGGCAGGAAGCCCAGACACAGGGCGTTGCAACCAGCGGCACCGCCCGCAGTGTGCAGCTCCAGACTCAGTTTCTGCCCCGCCTGGCTTCTCTCTTTCGTCCAAAAAATGCTTATCAAACACCATCAAGGGCAGGCACCACACCCGGTGCTAAGGACGGCGTGCGGCCCCCGAGCCGCCGCACTCAACAGTTTACCAACAGTTCACCCGGTGCCCCAACACGAGCCGCCTCCCCCTCACGCAACCCTGGGCAGTGGGCGGCCTCAGGCCCCAGCTTGCTGCCCTGTCACAAAGGCAGGCCGACTGCACAGACATGTGCTTGCACACACACACGCACACCCTTCAGCGGCAGACACTGTAGGGGACTGTCCATTCCCCTCCTGACGCTCCGTATCCCTGTCCCCCGGGGGCACAAGCCGACATGACCAGCCACAGTTTGGCTGAGGGACTGGGGAGGGGACATACTGGGTGGGACCCAGATGGGAAAGAAGGGAGTCTTGCCCTGGGCTCTGGGAGCCATGGGGCCCTCTCAGGCCCCCCAGAGTGGAGACTCAGCCCTTGCTTGTCCCCTCTGAGCAAAGCTCCCTGGCCCCGACTCCAACTTCAGCCCTCCCCTTGCCCTGCCCCCAGCCTCTCCATCTGGCCTGGGATAAGCACACCTAGGGGGACTTGGAAAAAGAGACACAAACCCCAAAAATCCCACTCCCTGGAAACGTCCAGATTAGGGATCAGCAATCTGCTTCTGCAGAGAGCCAGAGAGCACGCCCAGCTGTCCCGACCACACGGACCGTCTCCAGCACTCAGCTCTGCTGCTGCTGCCGAAGCACCATGGGCAACATGGCAGAAATGGGTAAGTACCAATAAAACTTTACCGACAAAATCAGTCTGTAGTTTGCAGACACCTGTTTCAGATGTTGATGGAGATCTATGCCCAAACATGAATGTGGACGCTCAGAGGGGGCCACAGCTGGAGGAGATCACAGCGGGAGACAGGGCAAGTGGCAAACCAAGATCTAAGCACAAGAGCCCCACCCCTGAAAACAAGGCTACAAAAGCGGGATCAACGGCCCCTCGGCTAGAAGGCCCCAGGGAGGCCACTGGCAGGAGCCACGGCTGCCCGGCTGCTGGGCCTGCCCCATAGGGCAGCCACTCGGGGAAACTGTCTGGAGGCTTCTCAGAGGGCAAATTCAGGGTAACCCTGGGACCCAGCGATTCTGCTCCCGGGCACAGCATGCAACTGAGGGAAGGGAACACGTGGTCCACATAAACACATGTCCACAGACGGTCACAGCAGCTCCATTCCCAACAGCACACACATGGAGGCGCTCAAACATCCGCCAGGGGATAAATGGGCACATACACGGTCCCTCCATGCACTGGAACATGACTCAGCCATGAACAGGGATGAGGCTCTGACACACGCCACAGTGTGGATGCACCTTGAGGACGTCACGCTCAGTGACAGACGCTGGACACAAAACGCCACACAGTGTGCAATCCTATTTCTATGAAATGTTCAGGACAGGCCGAGCCACAGAGGCAGGAAGCGGATGTGTGGGTACCGGGGCTGGAGGAGGGGGTGGAAGTAATAGCCAATGGGGAAGGGGCTTCCTTTGGGAAGATGAAACGTTCCGGAATCCGACAGCGGTGATGGCTGCACGACTATGCAAACATATCGAAAACCACCAGATTATACCCGTTAAGCAACTGAAGTACATAGAATGTGAATTATAACTCAATAAAGCTGTGATTTAAAAACAGGGCATCAAACAACCTCTACTTTATTAAAAAAAAGAACAAAAAAACCAGGGCGGAGGCCAGGCATGGTGGCTCATACCTGTAATCCCAGCACTGTGGGAGGCCAAAGCAGGAGGACTGCTTGAGCCCAGGAGTTCAAGACCAGCCTGGGCAACATGTGAAATTCCATCTCTACAAAAATTACAAAAAGTAGCTAGGCGTGGTGGTGCACCTGTAGTCCCAGCTACCCGGGAGGCTGAGGTGGGATCACCTGAGCCCACAGCTACTTGGGAGGGAGGCTGTGGGGCTCAGCCACGCAATGCCCGTCACAATTCTCCAGCTGGCCCCCAGGAAGGCAGTGGTTGCTGTTTCCACATCCATGACAGGAACGGATGGATGACCGGGGTAGCCTGGGCTGGCCGGGACCCCCGGCACAGCCCCACCCCGGCAATGCGGCCACGTGCTCACCGCCAAGCCCACAGCTGCCCAGGCGCTCCCCTCCCCAGGCGCCCGCGGCTCACCTTGTTCTGCTCGTACTTGTAGAGGATCTTGAGCGTCTCCATGGCCCGGATCATGGCCTGCATGGCAGTGAAGATGTTCTGGTAGACGAGCTTGGTGAAGCTGCGCTTGTCCTCCTCCGAGTAGCCGGCGCCATGGATGATGCGCATCTGCTTGATGAAGGTGCTCTTCCCGCTCTCGCCCGTGCCTGGGGACGGGGCACGTGAGGGCGGGTGGCAGTCGGGGCCCGGCTCTCGTGCCGCTGCCCCCTCTCACCCAGACCCCGCCACGCTGCAGCGCCCAGCATAGGAAACCAAAGCGCGTGAGGCTGACCGTCTCTCCAGCAAACGCCACAGCCTCCTGACTCCTCAGAAAGAGTTTACAAAGTACCCTTCCCATTCTCCTCCAAGCCAGGGTCTTATTGGAACCACCCTTTTCCAGAAGTTCTGCAAGGACACACTTTCCTGGGGGCCAATTTGGTATTTACGTCAAAGACCACACGGTCTCAGGCCAAATCAAGTCACACGGCACTGGCCCCCAGCTGGGACTGCACAGCTCCCCCACGGCCACACCAGTTCATGATCAATGCCCGCCAGAGGGACAGCGCACAGATGCGGCGGCGGTGCCCCGACAGATGGGCTCACCCCAAGGGCTTCTCTGCACAGACCACTCCAAGGACTGGGCGCCCCCTTCCCCAGAGCTTTGCTCAGTGGCCACGGCCACCCTGCCCCCGTGCGCCAAGCACCCCCGAGGCTCTCCCCTCTCCCTCTTGGTGCTGTGGCGGGGTCAGCCAGGACAGTCGTGCCTGCCGCAGGTGGCCCTGAGCACGTGCCTGAACCCCTTTACGTCTCCATGTCTGCCATGACCTTGCTAATACCCACGATGCTTCCAGAGAGGAGTACGCTACCACCCCATCTCCGAGATGGGCACACTGAGGGTCCCAGGGCCCCAGACAATCAAAAAGACCAGCAAGTCAGCCTGGAGAAACTATCGGGAAAGGGGCCACGTGGCCAGCTGTCTCTCCACCCCAGCCTCCAGATGAGCCCCCCACGCATTCTGGGTGACAGGGGGGTCCTCACTCCAGCCCATCTCCTGCCTCCGCCTCTCACTACCTGGTCACCTCCTGGGCAGAGACTCCGTCTCCCCGCTTTTCTTCACCCTCACGTGCTGGGATGCCAATGCTGGGTTTTCCAATGTGTCCACAAATCTCTGATGCTCATCCCTTCCGAACTGGAGGCTAATTCCCCTCCCCTTGAGGATGGGCTGGACTTAGTGACCTGCTTCTAGCAAACAGAATGTGATGGAAGTGACAGCGTGCCATCTCCAAGGCTAGTTCACGAAAGGCACAGGGCTGCCTCCTTGCTCTCCCTCTGGGGTCACGGGCTCTGGGGAAGGCAGCCGCCCTGCTGTGAGCACCCTCCCGCAGCTCCACGGAACTGAGGCCTCCCACCAACAGCCACTAGAGGGAGCCAGCCTGTGAGAGGCTCCTCCAGCCCCAGTCCAGCCTTCGAATGATGTGGCCCTGCTTGGCTGGTATCGTGACTACAACTTCTGAGAGAGCCCAATCCAGGACCACGCAACCAAGTGCTCCCAAATTCCCAACCCTCAGAAACTATCTGAAGTAAGTTTTCTTAATTTAAGTTGCAAAGTTTTGTTAATTTAAGTTACAAACTATTACACAACAATAGCTAACTTCTAATTTCTAAAAAGAAACTGCTTCAACTCCCTACTCAAGTAATAACTCTGCTGAGGCCCCCGCTGGCCTAGAGACTCAAGCGTCACCGCCCCTCCCTGCGTGCCCCTAGCCCACCTCTCCAGGCTCACCTTCACCACCCTGTGTCTCTGAATCTTCCGGCACCTCCCCACTTCCACACACGTCACACGCTGTGCCCTCTGCCCACAGTGCTGTCCCAATCACGGCTGCCTGAAGGCTGCCTGGGGCTGGGACCCAGCTCACTTCCTCTCACAGCCTCTGCTCCACAAAGCCCCTGAGCCCCAATACAAGTCTCTCTCCTGTGCTTTCTGGAACCTTCCTTGCTGCCCACAGTGGACATCGTTGTGCAGCTGCCTGTCGCAAGCCCCCTCGCCTGGCAGCTCCTGGAGGCGAGACAGGCTGCGTGGGTCCCACAGTGGCCACAGCTGCCTTCGGGAGGCCCTTGACAAAGCCCAGGAACTGCTCACAGCACCTGTGTTCCCTGGGGGGGTCTCACAGAACACCCAACACATCCCGAGTGGGGAGCCCCAGCGGCAGCTGCCTCCTCCCAGTCCTTTTCTCAACCACGCTGCGTCCTTTTCAGAAGAAAGAAAATGGACTTTGATTCTGTCTCAGGCAGTGATCCGCCTCCCAGCCCTCACCTCATCCACAAAAGGTCAAACCCACCCAAGTTCCGGGACACGAGGGGTGAGAGTGGGTGTGCAGGTGAGACCACCTTCTCCCCAGAGGGACCCCCACACGCCCTTCCCTCACCGCACCCTGAAGAGAAGGGTGGTGGCATGGAGGGGATGTGATCTGAGCGGCCTCAGCTCTACTGACAGGTGTGAACGCTGGGCCCCGAGGGGTGCTCAGCAGCATCCCTGGCCCCCGCCCACTCCATCTCAGGAGCACCCCCCGAACTGTGACAACCACAGATGTTCCCAGACACTGCCAGTGTCCCGTGGGTCAAGACTGACCCCAGATGAGACTCTGTTTAAGAAAACTCTGGGGCCGGGCGCGGTGGCTCACGCCTGTAATCCCAGCACTTTGGGAGGCCGAGGCGGGCGGATCACAAGGTCAGGAGATCGAGACCACGGTGAAACCTCGTCTCTACTAAAAATACAAAAAATTAGCCGGGCGCGGTTGTGGGCGCCTGTAGTCCCAGCTACTCGGGAGGCTGAGGCAGGAGAATGGCGGGAACCCGGGAGGCGGAGCTTGCAGTGAGCTGAGATCTGGCCACTGCACTCCAGCCTGGGCGACAGAGCGAGACTCCGTCTCAAAAAAAAAATAAATAAATAAAAAAAATAAAAAAATAAAAAATAAAAAAAAAAAAAAAAAGAAAAGAAAACTCTGTTACACAACATGGCTGTTCCGTGGGTTTGTTTGGAAGAGTGCTGCACCTGGAAACAGCAAACACTCACACACACTGAAGGCCACACCGACGTGAGACCGGCACACCCTTCAAGCCCGCACCCCGGCACAGGCCCCACACAGCACAGGGGGCGAGGAGAGCCCTGCACTCCTGTCAGAAGGCGCCGCCCCTTGGTAACTTTGCACCCAACACACAAGGTCCCTCAGGCCATAAACACCTCAACTATGAAACAAAAAAGCAAGCCTCAGCTCTCAGTGAGGATGCCGGGAAGACCGAGACGGCCGAGAAGGAGTCTGAAATGCCAGAGGTCACTGCCCAGATGAGAACTGGCTCGGTACTACTGTTTGGGGTTTTGTTTTTTTTGTTTTTTGTTTTTTTTTTTTTTTTTGAGACGGAGTCTCGCTCTGTCGCCCAGGCTGGAGTGCAGTGGCCGGATCTCAGCTCACTGCAAGCTCCGCCTCCCGGGTTCACGCCATTCTCCGGCCTCAGCCTCCCGAGTAGCTGGGACTACAGGCGCCCGCCACCTCGCCCGGCTAGTTTTTTGTATTTTTAGTAGAGATGGGGTTTTGCTGTGTTAGCCAGGATGGTCTCGATCTCCTGACCTCGTGATCCGCCCGTCTCGGCCTCCCAAAGTGCTGGGATTACAGGCGTGAGCCACCGCGCCCGGCCCTGTTTGGGGTTTTGTTTTGTTTTTGCAGATGGAGTTTCGCTCCTGTTGCCCAGGCTGGAGGGCAGCGGCACAATCTCGGCTCACCACAACCTCCGGCTCCTGGATTCAAGCGATTCTCCGGCCTCAGCCTCCCGAGTCGCTGGGACTACAGGCGCCGCCACCAGACCCGGCTGATTTTGTATTTTTAGTAGAGGTGGTGTTTCTCCATGTTGGCCAGGCTGGTCTCAAATTCCTGACCTCAGGTGATCCACCCACCTCGGCCTCCCAAAGTGCTGGGATTACAGGCGTGAGCCACTGTGCCCGGCCTGCTTTGGGTTTCGTAAGGAAGGCAAAAATGACAACCACAGCCCTGGCTGGCCAAGGACCCCCATGGAGCTCTGCAGAGGCAATATGGGTACACGGATGGGGTGGGAGGCAGTTCACACCCATGCAGCCCTGCATGCACACATATATATGCATGAATATGCATACATGCACACAATGCACACGTGTGCGTGCATATACCTCAGCACATATGCACACTGCGTGCACACATGCATGTATGCACACACGTATGGACATGTACACACACATGCAGCCCATACACAGCTAGGCAGCTGCGTGTTAAGCCATGTGCACCACTCCCGCTGGGTGGAAGCCACCCGTGTCCCCCACGTAACCCACTAAAGCCAGGAGAGGCCACAGAGCGGGGCAGGAGCCCAGCAGGAGCTCTGGGCCACCGGAAGCCAAGCCAGGCCAGGTGGCCCCGGGCCTCTGGTGGCCCTGAGGTGCTGGCCACTGTTAAGCCTGGCCGTGCAGGGGCCAAGGGCGAGGCTCTGGACAGCACTCAAGCCAGGCCACGCCACTAGGTTCGGGTTTTCAAGATGCTTTGGCCCCAGCCTGCTTTTCAAGTCGCCCTGTCTCCCCGCGCCAACCCAGCTGCTGCCGCCTCCTGTCACACAGCACCTTGCAGCTGGGATGCGGGGGTTCCTGCAGAGCAGACCCTATGTCTGAAGGCCTGGGTCCTGCCTGAGCCCTCACACCCCGCGGCTGGGGCTCCACATTAAAGATCCTGGTCAGCAGAGGCTCGTTCCCACCTGACCGGCCGCCATGTGGCCCCAAAGCAGCAGCCCCAACTCAGGCCTCAGCCCACATGGCTCCACCCTGAGCCAGCCTGCCCTGCCGGCAGCCACACTCCTCCTGAAAGACGTCTGAGCTGGAAGGCTCTTTTGGCTCCAAAATCTTCAACAGCTGCCCACTGGAAAGAAACGCCAGCCCACTCCTCCCGAGACAATGTGTGAGCCCCTCCGAGATTCCGCCTCACTCTGGACTCGTCCACAGCCCCCTGCTGGCCCTCATCGCCCCATCTCAGGCCACCCGCCAGGGCAGAGCCTTCTGTCCACTCCTCACTGCACACCAAGCACCACAGCAGCTTTTCTCCTAAAAGCCAAAAAGCCAAAGCTCCACAGGCCCTTCAGCAGGTGCATGGGCGCAAAGACCCCACGCAATGGACCACTGCCCAGTCCTGGGAAGGAACGGACCACGGACCACACCACCACCCCAGGGCAACACACCAATGGTCCCACCCACAGCACTGAATGTCTGTGATCCTCCCAAATTCCTGTGTTAAAATCCTTACCCCTAAGGCAGGGGTGTTGGGAGGCGGATCAGCTCCTTCCGCCGCGGAGCTCTGGGGGCTCTTTCGTGAGTGCACTGACGAGTCCAGGAGGGATCACGTCCGCGTGAGAACATGGCAAGAAGGCACTGCCGTCTATGAACCGGGAAACACAACCACCCCCTACACCGAATCCACAGCGTCGCCATCTATGTACCAGGAAGCGCAACCCCCCCTCCCCATCACCCGCCCCCCGAATCCACAGAACCTTGATCTCAGACGTCCAGCCTCCAGAACCATGGGAGACAAACTCAGGTAGTTTACAAGCCACTGTGCCTGCAGTATTGTCACAGCAGCCCGAGCTGACTGAGACAGCGACAAAATATTAGGAAAAGAGGACACTGGGGGAAGCTGGGGATCCAGCCAGGGGTCCAGCCAGGGCCGGCACAAAAGGGCAGCTGGGAGGGTCCTGCAGGGCAGATGCTGCCTGGCCGCTGCCTGTGGCGGGGGAGCACGCACTCCACAGGTGACGAGTCAAACCCAGCTTCACATGCAGTCCTCCCACCCTCCCTCCCCGCCACGAGGCCGCACCCACCGCTGGGTCCCGCTGTGAGACCCCCAGGTTCCTGCCTCACGCTGGGTCTGGAGCTGGTGAGCTCAGCCTCCCAGGAGGCCGCCGCGGGCACTGGCAGCTGTGTGCGACGCCTGCTTCAGCACCAGGGTTAAATATCAACTACCCCTTGAATCAGGCCCTTCCCCTTCCCTAATGCCCGGGGAGCTCCCATTGCAGAAATTCAAAGGCCCGGCGTTCAGGAAGCGCCCAGCACCCCCGCAGCACGGGCCCTTCGAGGGTGGCTCTGCCATTCCCTCCTCAGGGAGGTGTGGCGGTCCCCGTCTGCAGCCTGCCACGCCAGCTTCCCAAGTGCAGGGGCTGTGGCTGCCCTGCCCACCTGCATCCCTAGCCCCTATGCAGAAGGCGCTGTGTACATGTTTCCTGAGCGAACTGAATGAACCTGGCCCTGGTCCACGGTGCTGGATGCCTCATGTCCCCATCGGGTCCCCTGCACTCCAGTGCCCGTCAGGATGGACCTGACTGCGTGTCACCAGCCACGGCTCCTGGGAGAATGGAGCCCACATCTCCCACACCTGAGGGAGTCTAGGTCTCCAGGAGGCCCCCACGCGACCACAAGCAAGGTGCTTTGCCTCTGCAAGCATGGTTCCTGGCAGGCCTGCCACAGGCCGCCCCACAGTGGACCCCAGATGCTAGGGAGCCTTCTGGAGGCAACCCTCAGGTGCACTCAGCACGCCACCACTAGGAGGGGCCAGAGTCCGCCCGCTGCTCCTACTGAGCCAGCTTCCAGAGGAGAAAACCACCCTCCGGACTGGACCCGCTGGCCAAGATCTGGAGAGGCCAACCAGGAGGAACCTGGTTCTCCTGTACCCTTCCTCCCGGCTCCCAGCAAACATCCCCAAACCGCAGGAAAGGAAGACGGAAGAAAAGGAGGCTCCAAACCCCACAAGAGGGCGCAGCCTGGAGAGCAGGAGCTGGGGACTTATCTCACACTCAAGATTCAAAGCCGGGCACGGAGGCTCACGCCTGTAATCCCAGCACTTTGGGAGGCCGAGGCAGGTGGATCATTTGAGATCAGGAGTTCGAGACCAGCCTTGCCAACATGGTTAAACACCGTCCCTACCAAAAAATTTGCAAAAATGGCCAGGCGCGGTGGCTCACGCCTGTGATCCCAGCACTTTGGGAGGCTGAGGCGGGCGGATCATGAGGTCAAGAGATCGAGACCATCCTGGCTAACACGGTGAAACCCCATCTCTACTAAAAATACAAAAAATTAGCCGGGCGTGGTGGTGGGCGCCTGTAGTCCCAGCTACTGGGGAGGCTGAGGCAGGAGAATGGCGTGAACCCAGGAGGCGGAGCTTGCACTGAGCCGAGATCACACCACCGCACTCTAGGCTGGGTGACAGAGAGAGACTCCATCTCAAAAAAAAAAAAAAAGGCCGGGCGCGGTGGCTCAAGCCTGTAATCTCAGCACTTTGGGAGGCCGAGGCAGGCGGATCACGAGGTCAGGAGATCGAGACCATCTTGGCTAACCCGGTGAAACCCCGTCTCTACTAAAAAATAAAAATAAAATAAAAAAACTAGCCGGGCGAGGTGGCGGGTGCCTGTAGTCCCAGCTGCTTGGGAGGCTGAGGCAGGAGAATGGCGTGAACCCGGGAGGCGGAGCTTGCAGTGAACTGAGATCCGGCCACTGCACCCCAGCCCCGGCGACAGAGCGAGACTCAATCTCAAAAAAAAAAAAAAAAAATTTTACAAAAAAAAATTAGCTGGGTGTGGCAGTAGGCGCCTGTAATCCCAGCTACTCAGGAGGCTGAGGCACGAGAATCAATTGAACCCAAGAGACAGAGGTTGCAGTGAGCTGAGATTGTACCACTGCACTCCAGTCTGGATGACAAGTAAGACCTTGTTTCGAAAAAAAAAGATTCAAGGCCGGGTACAGTGGCTCACACCTGTCATCCCAGCACTGTGAAAGGCCGAGGCAGGCGGATCACCTGAGGTCAGGAGTTTGAGACCAGCCTGACCAACATGGAGAAACCACATCTCTACTAAAAATACAAAAATTAGCCGGGTGTGGTGGCAGGTGCCTGTAATCCCAGCTACTCGGGAGGCTGAGGCAGGAGAATCACTTGAACCCAGAAAGCAGAGGTTGCAGTGAGCTGAGATTGCACCACTGCACTGCAGCCTAAGCGACAAAGTGACACTCTGTCTCAAAAATAAATAAATAAACAAACAACAAATAAAAATAAAAACTACATAAAGATTCAAGTAAGTAACCCATGACCCTAGCGGCAGGGCTGAGACCTGGGAGCCAACACCTGGGAGCCAGACTTCCAGGGTTCCAGGCTGCTTCCCGCCTATGACGCCTGAGCCGAGCCCCGCAGTGCCTAAGACAGTGCGATGTGGGCCGAGAAGCCAGGAAGCCCCCACAGGGCTGCGGGGAGGCCCAGGCCAGTGCACACACCGGGAGCAAGGTCAGAGCCGCAGGGCCCCACTAGGGGAAGTCACACGACCACGCATCAGCTCCCATGAGAAGGCGGGTCGGTGGCAGCCCACGCGTGTTCATGCGTGTGCCTGTGATCCTGGCTCCTGGAAACAGCCTGAAAATCTAACCCTGACCACGAGCTGTACCAGCGGGTGTGGGATCAGAGCCAGGCACCAACCTGACGCAGGGGCCCGAGGAGCGGCAGCCCTCCTGCAGTGGAGGACAGACGCCCCTCATCCAGCTTCACAAGGGGCCTCATGCCTGCCCCGCTTCCGTCTCAGAACCCCAGGAGGTAGACAGCACCTCAGCGCCGGATTGACTGGAGGGGAAACTGAGGCACAGAGCGGTCAAGCTGCCTCCCTGAAGTCCCACAACCCCTCACTGCAGGGCCTGAACAGACTTGGTTCTCCTGGTTCCACAGCTTATTGCCGGCAGCCCAGGGCGTGCTCTCTGTTCCAGCATGCACCCTCAGGCAGGGCGCCCTGAGAGAGGAAGGGCACCCGGCTGGCCCCACTGCTGAGGCTCAAGAAAGAGCCACCATGAAACTTACTACCCCAGCTGGGGCGTGACAGCCAGGGGCAGCGATGGCAGGACAGCCTCTGGACTGGAACCCAGTCCCATCTCCACAGCAGCAGAGTCCCCAGGTGCCTCAAAGGTGCAGACATCAACTGCCCCTCGCCAGCCAGGGGCCATGCCACCTTGTTCTATTCCAGCGGAGGCCTCCATACAGACTGGTTCCCAAGTGGGAGTGACCCTCCCCACCGGAAGTGGTTGGTGTCACTCACCCACGTTTTCTATTCTTTTTTTTGAGACAGTCTCTCCCTTGGTCGCCCAGGCTGGAGTGCAGTGGTGCAATCTTGGCTCACTGCAACCTCTGCCTCGTGGACTCAAGTGACCCTCCCACCTTAGCCACCCAGGCAGCTGGGACTACAGGTGCATACCACCAAGTCTGGCTAATTTTTTTGCATTTTTAGTAGAGACGGGGGTTTCACTATGTTGCCCAGGCTGGTCTCGAACTCCTGCACTCGAGTGATCTGCCTGACTCGGCCTCTCAAAGTGCTTGGATTACAGGCATGAGCCACCGCACTGGCCACAAAATTTCTGAGCTCCCCTCTCCTCACACGCTGGGTCTTACCACAGCCCTTACTGAAGCCCCCCGAGAGCCTGGGTCCCCAGCCTTGCCCAGCCCATCTAATCCAGTTGTGGGCACTGGTCTGAACATCTCCACCTAGGGACAGGGACAGACCCCTGCCCCTGCCCAGCTCAATGACCGTCGCCAAGGAGTCTGGGATGAGATCGCTGATGGGGGAAGGGCGGGAGTCCAGAGGCCCGGGGCCCCTCTCCAGACACCTGCCCAGGCCACCAGCAAGTGCCTGACTGGTCAACCCTCGCCCCATCCAGTAGGACTGAGGCCGAGCAAACCGGCGCCGGTGCCACTGACTGAAGGGCTGCTTCATTCATCCCACAGCCTGGGGCTGCGGCGGGCCCCACTACAGCCCTGGGGGCTTCATTCATCCCACAGCTCAGACCCGGCCCCACAGCCCCTGGGGATTAGGACAGGCAACAGAACAGCCACGTCTCCGCAGGCCACTCGGTGGCAGGGCCCAGCACCCATCAGTGTGGACGCGGTTAACAATGGCAACAGACACAGCGCCCTCCAGTTTGACCATACCCCTCAGCCCCCCACCCCACTCCATCCCTGCAGGTACCCTGAAACATCAGTGTGACCCCACAGCTTTGACAGAAGAGAAAAAGGAGCCTAGACCGCCAGACAGTGCGGTACCCAGAGCACCAACTCTGCAGTCAGACGGGGACAGAAACCTGGGCCAGCACCGTCCCTCCTGGAGCCTCCCAGGCCTTGGGGTCCCCGTGTGGATGCCATCCAGGGAGCACCACCGCCCAGGGTTACTCGCAGCTTTTCGGTGCAAAGCAGCCAGCAGGAAAGGCGGCCACAGGGGACAAGAGGGCTCCCTCCCTGCTGTCTGCTGCACTGGCCTCATCTCATTTAATCCTTCAACAATCCCACGGGGGGAAGAACATTTTTCCCAAGTGACCGATGGGGAAACTGAGGCTGGGAGAGGGAAATGACTTGCCCCTGGCTCCCTCCAGTGTGCCCCCACTGCTCCGTGCAGCCCAGGCCACAGGCGGGACTCAGGGAGGAGCTTCTGAGCCAGCTGCGCACTGTCCTCGGGGACCCCTTCTGCCCGGTGCAGAGGCCCACAGGTAGGTGGCAACCGAGCCTGCCCCAGCAGAGATCCCTGGCGTGCACCAGGCCAGCCTGCAGGGCGTTGAGCAGTACTGGGCCACTCCTCTCCACTTCCCTGCGTGATCTGCCTTCAGTCAGCCAATGATGGTCACTCGCCAAGCATCTCTGAGGCCTGCACAGCTCAGTGACATGGGCAGGGAAGCAGGGAACCAAGGACACATAACTGACAATGGCCACGAGAAGGGACGGGGGCTGCTAAGACACATAGGTCAGGGGTCCTGCTCCCAGGGACACTGGGCAATGTCTGGGGACATCTGTGGTTGTCACAACTGGGGGGTGCTCCTGGCCTGGAGTGGGAGGAGGCCAGGGACGCTGCTCAGTATCCCACAGTGCCCAGGACAGCCCCACCCCAGAGAGTGATCCAGTGCCAAACATCCACGGAGCTGAAGCTGGGGAGTCCTCACCACGGTGTCTGCAGGCAGGTCCCAGGTCCCAGATCCCAGATCCCAGATCCCGGGCGGGATCCCCAACGGAGCAGTTTCTCACGGAACATCCAGTATGTGCCACACATGCCAGGTGCTGTGGGCGCGACACGATGTCACCACGCCGGCAGCAGGTGCAGCAGCCAGCATTCAGCAGGTGCCCACTTGCAGTGGGATGGGGAGCACCACTGAGTCCTCATCCCACCACCCCCTCAGGAAACTGAGGCACATACCTGAAGTCCCACAGTCACAAGTAGCAGGGGTGGGCTCTGAACCTGAGTCTCCCCAGGCCACGTACCTGACCCAGACACCACACTGCTCCCAGGCACTGCAGATGGCCCGAGGTGCCACCCACCCGTGCTGTCCTGAGAGCGCCTGTCAGCCGCAGGAGGCCAGGCTGGACCAGGAACCCCACAGCAGAGACCATCAGAGGTTTCTGACCCAGAGGCAGGGAGTACAGATGGAGGGTGGGAGACTGGACCACAGACATCCTGATGGGGGAGGAATGTGCCCAAGCCCAGATGACAACAAGAGTCTGGATCCAGGACAGCCAATTCCAGACAGTCCTGAAGACCTGCCAGGTGCCCTACGGAGGACAGACAGTGGGACGCTCCCCGGGACGGGGGGAATGCTCCACGCAGGGCCTGGCAGCAGGAGCTACATGCACCTGCAACCACCCGCACGCCAGCAACCCGGCACTTAGGATCCCAGTTCTGCGAAAGGACTTAATTTCAACCAAATAATGACCCTGCACGTGGGCCTTCCCAGAGCCCCTGGCCGCCCGTAATCGCATCCACCGCTCTCATTCACCTAGGTGGGCAAGCCACACGAGGCTTCCCATCCTCTACGCACAAGTTGGGGTGCCCAGAGGGGAGAACAGAGCCCTGCTGGGGACCCAGAAGGGGCGCCAGGTACCAGCTCTGTCTACAGGGTAGGGCTGAGAGGGCTCCGCGAGCGCCCCTCTTAAGATCCGTCAGACTCCACCACACACCTCTCCAACCTCCTGATGCCAGGGCATCCTCCCCGTGCTGCCCAGGGTCCCGGTGCCAGACAGAGACAGGCTCCACCACAAGACTCAGAAAGTGAAACCTCTCGTGGTTAAATCTCGGAGGGAAGCACTTCCTCCGCTCTCACCGCAGCACCGGCAGAGCCGGGCAGGAGGCTCGGGCGGAAGCTCCACGGAGCTTCCCGGACCAGGCCCGGGAAAAGCAGACCCTTTCAGCCACAGTCATCATAACTGATTACATATAAACGCAGAGGACGTGAGAGCAGGCCTGGACCGAGTCCCCACGTCTCCCCAGCCTGGGCTCGGGCTTGGGAAGTCAAGGTTGGACGAGGCCATCCAAGGGCGCTTCCTGCTCCCAGAGTCTTCTGGGACACGGCACAGCCACCCTGCCAGGCGCCAGAGGCCACGCTCCACGCCTCCCAGCACTGGGCCAACAGAGGCCCGGCCCTTCCCGTGGGGCCACCGCACCCCATGCTGGATCCCGGGCCTTGTCACTGCCCCGTGGGGGCCGGCGCAGGCCGGACAGGAAGCCTCCGGAACTAACCATCCTGCTTTATTTAGAAAGCCTGGAGCCACTCCGGCTCAGCCTCACTAGCAGCCTCTGGCCCCGGGAACAGGCATTCCCATGGAAGTCCCCACGTTTCCAACCACAAACCTGCCACAAGGAACTCTACGGGGGGGCCCCTCCACAGTTTACCAGTGAGACGGAAACCTAACAGCCAAGGGCTGCCCGTGAGAGGCAGAGGCCCAGCGGGCCTGGGGAATGGGAACCCAGATCCAAGAGCTCCTGGCGGGGCCTGCAAGAGTTCTCCAGGCCACAGGGCGGACCCCGGGATGGCGGCGGCGCGGCATGGAGGCCGGAGCAGCGTGTGCGTTAAGCGCACAGTACACTCTCACCACTCCTGTTCCCATCCACAGCTGTCACCACCATCGACAGACGTGTTCATAAGGACAAACCCGGAATCCCCCGGGTATAAAACAATATATGCATACACACCCTTGCATACACCGAGTAGCAAATTCACACACACACCGCTTTGACTGTGCATAGAAAAAGACTCTATAAGCACTCATGAAAACTTCTGTGAAAATTTGCACTGATTATCCCTCGGCTTTGCCACAAGCATTTTACATCGTATGCTACCACACAGTAAACGGTCTCAAATGGGGGCAACGTGCCCCCCAAGGGACAACGGGCACTGTCTGGAGACATCTGTGGCTGTCACGACTTGGGAGCACTCCTGGCGAGGAGTGGGTGGAGGCTTCGGACGCTGCTCAGCACCCTGCAGTGCCCAGGGCGGCCCCACCCCAGAGACCAATCCGGTCCAATGTGCACAGGGCCCTGGGGAGACCTGTGTGTGTTAACGGAGAGGCCCATTTGAGGCGTGAACAGCACATTTTAGCCACCACGAGGGAGGCGGCACAGCAGCGAGCCCCGTCCAGCTCTAGGGACCTCCATGAGGTCCCTCCCGACCCCAAAAACAGGGCATGGAACGTCCTCGCCAGGCTGACCGACCTCACAGGCCGTGTGCAGCCCCAGGGAGGCAGTGGATGAGAGCAAGCAGACACGGCGTTCTTCCAGAACATGCTCCACCTGGTTGCAAACCTAGAAGTCAGGGCAGAGTCCCGGAGCCCTGCTGCCCTCGAGCCTGGAAGGAACCAGCACCGCCCACATAAACGAGACCCTCCTGGGCGGCAGATGCCACAGGGGTGCGGTGGCAGGCCACTGCCTCCCTCCCCGACATCCACTCCACAACGCTGCACGGGAGCCATAGGGGAGATGGAGGGATGGAGCCCCCACTGCTAAGGGGCAGGGGCAGGGGCATGGGAGGAAAGAATTCTAGGGAGAGGCAGACCCGGCTTGACTGGGCCTCCTGCGGGGCGCTAGGACCTCCGCCCAGAGGTCTCTGAACATTCCGTGGGCTGCAGGCACCACAGCCACCTGCTGCAGCCCAACAGCCCCTTCCTCCTGGGGAGCCTCCGCCCCACCCTCCCGCTGCTCCCTGAAAAACAGGGGCAATCGCAAGTTCGGGGCTGGCCTACTGGGAGAGTGGAATGAGTTCCCACAAGCAGGCAGGGAGCCTGACAGAGGTCCCCTCGCCTGTACCCTGGAGCCCCAGCCCCTGGACCTCAGGTGCTCAAAGTCCTCCCAGCAAGGGGCCCTCCAGCTGGGACGCAAGGTTGCTTGGAGGGGAAGTTTTCTGAGGGTCTGTCGCATCAGATTCCCAAAGGGGTCCCTGGCCCCAACACTTAGAGTGTGAAGCCCTTCCAATCCCCTGGCAGCCCCTGGCCCTCTACGTGGCACTGACACCCGTCCTCCTTGGGTCGTACGTAAGCTCACGTCTTCGTCACTGTCCTATCTGCCCCGCCTGGCCCTGAGCCTGACAGCAGCCTCCCATCTTACCAGCTGATAGGGGTCAACTTCCAGCTCACAGAGTGGGAGGGGCGGGGCTGCAAACACAGGTGCTCCTGCAGCAGACACCCCGGGCCACAGTTGGGCACCGCACAGAGGATGCAGGAAGGGCCGAATCACTTACAGACTTGCTCCGAGCAGCCAAGGTTGCAGACACGGGAGCCCCTGACCTTCGTCCTTGAACCCCGTGTCAATCTCAAGTCCAAAGTGCAGGCACGGAAGCCTGGGTGCACGCGGAAAAGGTGGCGGGGATTCGGGAGGTCACAGAGCCACAGGGCAAGGCCATCTGGTAAGATCTTTATGACACCAGTAATTCCTAACTCCCCTCCATCCAAACAAAGTCCATGACCCACTACAAAAGCCAGTCAGTGCCACTCTGTGCAAGGGGCCACTACGCGGGCTCTGCCTACCCGCGTCCCCTGGAAAGACAGCCCACTTTAGAACCCTTAGGTAAATCAAAACACAAGTTTGGGGAAAAAAATCAGGAAGGCATTTCATCCAAGGCACCTGTCTAACCGGGGACATGGAGGCCGCAAGAGGGGTCACAGCAGGAGAGAAGCAACCGTGCTCCCCACACAGCACCCAACCTGCCTCCTCCCCAGGAGCTACCGCCACCAGCACATCCCCTCCTCCGTCCCTGCTGCCTCTGCACCCATTTCTGACCTTCCCCACCGCCCCTGCCCCCCGCCCCCAGGCCAGGAGCTAACCTAGGAGCTCGGGAGGGCAGCGGCGGGGCAGGGCAAGAGCTTTCTGTTTTGTAAACGACTGCAGGGACCCTTATTTGGGGTGACAACACTTTACAGCTGGCAGACTGGCTCCCTGCAGCAGGCGTGCCTTGGGGAGAAGGAGGTTCACCAGCAAACCTTCTCCAGGACGGTGGGGAGGAGCCGGGAGGTGGGGGCCTGCTCCCAACGGGGACTCGGTGTGGCTCCCACCAAGACGCTAAGGAAGGCGGCGGGGGAGGCTGCCGAGACAGCTGCTTTGGACAACAAGCAAAGGCTCCCTCAGGTGTCAATCGCCCCACCCTCAGCTGAGCCGAACCCTGAGGAGACGAAAGACTGTCTTTTTCCCACAGAGCGCATTCCAGCCAAGAGGAGTATGGGGTTTCCCGGAACAGGAAGGCAGGAGAATGGCCCTGAAGGGAATGGGGGGTTAGGGGGCACGGAGGAGTCTTTGGGGGGTGTATGGGGCCTGCATGGAGGGTACAGGGCTCTACCTGGAGGGAAGGGTCAACGCGGGGCCCTGAGAAGTGAGGGGTGAGTATGCCCTGTGGGTTACAGCCCAAAGGTCTGGCCCTGAAGGGGTAGCGAGGGGTGGGTACTCAGGTGGGGTAAGGTCAGAGGGTCCCTGAGCAGGGAGGGACTGGTCCCTTGAGAAGTGACACAAGGCAAATCTTGGAGTCCTGGAGGCCCAATGTGGACGGCAGAAACTGGGAGCTGACCTAGGAGGGATCCCGGGCCTGATCCAGACAGCACAGACAGGGGCTGACGCCCGAGGGTCCCTGGTGCCAACGTGAACAGCACAGACAGGGGCTGACCCCGGGGTCCCAGGTGCCAATATGAACAGTTAAGGCAGAGGCTGACCCCAAAGAAATCTGGGGCCCGGAGCTGACCTCGGAGGGTCCCAGGTGCCGACCTACACAGCAAAGGCAGGGCTGAACCGGGAGAGTCCCGGGCCGACCTGGACGACACAGGCAGGGCTGACCCCGGAGGGCCCCGCCCCGACCCGGACAGGCCGGGCAGGCACAGGCAGGGCTGACCCTCGAGGGTCCCGCGACCCAGACAGGCAGGGAAGGCACAGGCAAGGCTGACCCCGGAGGGTCCCCCAACCCGGACGGCAAAGGCAGGGCTGACCCCAGAGGGTCCCAGCCCGACCCGGACAGGCAGGGCGGACACAGGCAGGGCAGGGCCCGCAGCCGGCAGGCCCGGGGGCCGCACTCACCGAGCAGCAGCAGCTTGAGCTCGCGCCGGGCGTCGCGCTTGTCCCTCCGCAGCTGCTTCTCGATCTCGGCGTTGATCCGCTTGGACTCCTTCACCTCATCGCTCGGGCAACACGCCATCATGGACTCCAGAGTCATCGTCCCGGCCCCGGCCGCCGCGGCCGACTCCCCGCCGCCACCCCGGGTGGCAGGCGGGGCGGCGGAGCCTCGACTGCCCGCCGCGGCCCTCGGCCTCAGCCCCAGCCCTCAGCCCCGTGGCCGCGCGCCTCGGCGCCGCCTGGCGGCGCAGAATTCCTGTAGACCGCGCCAGCCGCCGGACTCCCGCGCGGCCACGCCTTAGCCCGCGCCGCCGCCGCAGCACGCCAGCCACCGGCGCGCAAGCCGAGCGACAGCCGGATAATAGCAGGCTGGGAGCGCAGTCCACGGCGGGCAGGTATTATTGGCCAATGGGAGGGGCCGGCGGCCACGCGCGCCCACCGTGGGGGCGGGACTAGCGGCCTGGGCGGGGCGTCGGCGGGCGCGAAAGGGGCGGGCAAGAACGAGGCGAAGTACGGGTTCGCAGTTACGCCGACGTGGGAAGGGGGACGCGCAGCCGGGAGCCGGGGCGGGGCCGCCCGGGATTGTGGGAATGTGGCGGACTCGGCCGGCCAGGCTCGGCTCCGCTCGGCTTCGTTCGGCCCCGCTCGGCCCTGCTCGGCTCGGCCCGATCGGCCCAGTCTGGGTCGGGGAGGCGCGCACGCGGCCGCTGCACTCTCTGGGTCTCCAGATGCCCGGCAAGCGCCCTGACATTGCTTGACAGGAACCTTCACTCATCCATTAAAAAGCGTTAATGGAGGCCGGTCGCGGTGGCTCACGCCTGTAATCCCAGCACTTTGGGAGGCCGAGGCGGGCGGATCACCTGAGGTCGGGAGTTCGAGACCATCCTGACCAACATGGAGAAACCCTGTCTCTACTAAAAATACAAAATTAGCCGGGCGTGGAGGTGCATGCCCGTAATCCCAGCTACTTGGGAGGCTGAGGCGGGTGGATCATGAGGTCAGGAGATCGAGACCGTCCTTGCTAACACGGTGAAACCCCATCTCTACTAAAAATATGAAAAATTAGCAAGTGCCTTTAGTCCCAGCAACTAGGGAGGCTGAGCCAGGAGAATGGCAGGAACCCGGGAGGCGGAGCTTGCAGTGAGCCAATATCACACCACTGCACTCCAGCCTGGGCGACAGAGCTAGACTCTGTCTAAAAAAAAAAAAAAAAAGAAGCCTTTATAGGACACCTACTGTGTATCAGGCATTAATGAGATACATTCTATATACTAGGCACAGACCAGAGATTAATGGAGTGCCTACTGTACATACATCAGGTGTAAATCAGGCCTTACTGCAGTGCCTGCGCTATTCCACGCCAGGCATATGCATTAATGAAATGCCTACTGGATACCAGGCACTGTTGTAAACCCGTTAAGCTAAGCCTACCCAGGTGATATCCTTTTTTTCGTTTTGTTTTGTTTTTTTTGTTGTTGTTTTGTTTTTTTTTTTTTTTGAGTTGGAGTCTTGCTCTGTCGCCCACGCTGAAGTGCAGTGGCACAATCTGGGCTCACTGCAGCCTGGCCCCTGGTTCACTTTATTCTTCCTGCCTTCAGCCCTCCCGGGAAGGGATCAGCCTCCCGCCACCTACTTGGCTATTTTGAGACTGAGTCTGGCTTGTCGCCCAGGCTGGAGTGCTGTGGCCGGATCTCAGCTCACTGCAAGCTCCACCTCCTGGTTCCCCGCTTTATTCTCCTGCCTCAGCCTCCCCGAGTAGCTGGGACTACAGGCGCCTCGCCACCTCGGCCTCGGCTAGTTTTGTATTTTTAGAGACGGGTTTCACTGTTAGCCAGGATGGTCTCGACCTCTGACCTCGTGATCCACCCGCCTCGCCTCCCCAGTGCTGATTACAGGCTTGAGCCAATCAAGGCCCGGGCCATAGTTTTTGTATTCTTTTTAGTAGAGATCTAAGGTTTCACCGTGTTAGCCAAGATGCAGGTCTCGGGATCTCTCCCGATCTCGCGGATCCGGCCTGCCTCGCCTCCCAAAGTGCTGGGATTACAGGCTTGAGCCACCGCTGGCCTGGCCATAATTTTTTGTATTCTTTTTTAGTAGTGATCGGGTTTCACCGTGTTAGCCAAGATGGTCTCGACTCCTGACCTCGTGATCCACCTGTCTCGCCTCCCAAGTGCTGGGATTACAGGCTTGAGCCACCGCGACCCGGCCTTTTTTTTTTTTTTCCTTCTATTTTTTTGAGATGGAGTCTTGCTCTGTCACCCAGGCTGGAGTGCAGGGCGGATCTAGGTTCATTGCACCCTCTGCCTCCCAGGCTTAGGATTCCTGTCTCAGCTCTCTCCGAGTAGCTGGGATTACAGGGCGCTTCTGCCACCATGCCCGCTAATTTTGTGTTTTCACTAGAGATCTGCTCAATGAGGTGCTATTAGGTTGGAGCCCAAACTCCTGGCCTCGAGTGATCTGCCTCCCAAAGCTGCCAGGATTATAGACGGAGTCGCCTCGGCCCAGCCATATATCTTTATCCTTACTTTGCGGTGAAATGGAAGTGGCCAACAGAATTTGTAAAACGTGTGTTCCCACCACCTTGCTGACTACTGAAAACCTCTTCCCTCTCTGGCCTCCCTGGCCAACCCCTGCACATCCTCTCCGTTTTCAGTTCAAAACGTCAGCTCCTCAGGAGGCTTTGACTCCTCAGAGCAAGCCAGGTACCTTTTTCTTGAGCCACAAATTTGAAATTGTGTATTCTGGCCAGGCGCTGGGTGGCTCATGGTGAATCCCCAGTACTGTGGGAGGCCAAGGCAGGTGGATTGCTTGAGCTCAGAGTTCGAGACCAGCCTGGATAACATGGCTAAACCCCAATTTCTACTAAAAATACAAAAAAAAATTAGCTGGGCTGCGGGTGGCATATGCCTTAAAAATCCCAGCCACCAGGCTGAGATGAGAGATCACTTGAGCCCAGGAGGCAGATGTTGCAGTGAGCAGAGATGGAGCTACTGCACTCCAGCCTGGGAAATGAGAGTAAGACCCCGTATAAAAATAAAAACAAAACAAAAACAAAAACCAGCGTGGCCAATATGGTGAAACCCTGTCTCTACTAAAATACAAAATGACTCCAGGCGGTGGTGGCACCTGTAGTCCCAGCTACTTTCTGCTGAAGCAGGAGAATTGCTTGAACCGGGAGGCGAGGGTTGGCGGTGAGCTGGGATCAGACCACC
This sequence comes from Papio anubis, assembly GCF_008728515.1. NCBI lineage: Eukaryota > Metazoa > Chordata > Mammalia > Primates > Cercopithecidae > Papio > Papio anubis. The sequence goes on along the minus strand of NC_044995.1, from coordinate 48,453,982 downwards.
GCGCTCCAGCCTAGGGGTACAAGTGAGACCGGCCTCAAAAAAAAAGGCCGGGCGCTGGGTGGCTCTCGGCGCCTGTAATCCCAGCACTTTGGGAGGCCGAGACGGGCGATTACAAGGTCAGGAGATCGACCATCCTACACACGTGAACCCCGCCTCTACTAAAAAATACAAAAACTAAAGCCGGGCCAGGTGGCGGGCCTGTAGTCCCAGCTACTCGAGAGGCTGAGTCGAGAATGGCGGAACCCGGGAGGCGGAGCTTGCAGTGAGCTGAGATCCGGCCACTGCACTCCAGCCTGGGCTGCAGAGCGAGACTCCGTCTCAAAAAAAAAAAAAAAGGCCAGGCGCAGTGGTTTATACTTGTAATCCCAGCAATTTGGGAGGCCGAGGCGGGCAGATCACCTGAGATCGGGAATTCAAGACCAGCCCGACCAACATGGAGAAATCCTGTCTCTACTAAAAATACAAAATTAGCTGGGCGTGGTGGCTCATGCCTATAATCCCAGCTACTTGGGAGGCTGAGGCAGGAGAATCGCTTGAACCTGGGAGGTGGAGGTTGCAGTGAGCTGAGATGACACCATTGCACTCCAGCCTGGGCAACAAGAGTGAAACTCCGTCTGAAAAAAAAAAAAAAAAAATGCAGGGTGTGGTGGCTCATGTCTGTAATCCCAGCACTTTGGGAGGCCAAGGCAGGCAGATCACTTGAGGTCAGCAGTTTGAGACCAGCCTGGCTAACATGGCAAAACCCCATCTCTATTAAAAATACACAAAAATTAGTGGACGCCTGTAATCCCAGCTACTCGGGAGGCTGAGGCAGGAGAATCTCTTGAACCCAGGAGGTGGAGGTTGCAGTGAGCAGAGATTGCACCCCTGCACTCCAGCCTGGGTGACAAGGGTGAAACTCCATCTCCGAAAAAAAAAAAAAGAAAGAAAGAAATTATATATTCTTCTGAGTGTCTCTCTGTAGACTCAGTTTCCCAAATTGGCCATCAGCTCCATGAGGTCAGAGCCTGTCTGTGTCACCTAGAACAAAGATGGGCAAACCACAACCCTCCAACAGCTCTGGCTGACCACTAGGTTTTCCTGTGGTCTATAACCTCAGAATGGCTTTTACATTTTTAAACAGTTTTTAAAAATCAAAAGAAAGTAAACTTTCAGTACACGTAAAAATTTTACGGAACTCGGCCTGGTGTGGTGGCTCACACCTATAATCCCAGCACTTTGGGAGGCCGAGGAGGGCAGATCACGAGATCAGGAGATCGAGACCATCCTGGCTAACACAGTGAAACCCCGTCTCTACTAAAAAATACAAAACACTAGCCGGGCGAGGTGGCGGCGCCTGTAGTCCCAGCTACTCGGGAGGCTGAGGCAGGAGAATGGTGTGAACCCGGGAGGCGGAGCTTGCAGTGAGCCGATATCGCACTACCGCACTCCAGCCAGGGTGACAGAGGGAGACTGTCTCAAAAAAAAAAAAAGAAAAAATTATATGAAACTAAAATTTCAGTGTCCATTTATAGGGTTTTGTTGGAAGCTAGTCACATCCATTGATTTCCATACTGAGCTGGCTACTGTTACCCCACAGGGCAGCATTACAAGAAATCTTAAAAGATTTCCTATGTGGTCCCTTACAGAAAGAGACCTAGAATGAGGCCCTAACACACACTAGGTGCTCAGTCGATGTTTTTGGAATGATGGGAAAGGGATAAAAGAGCCTGGTCTGGGAAGAGTGGCTCATGCCTGTAATCCCAATACTTTGGGAGGCCGAGGCAGGAGGATTGCTTGAGGCCAGGAGTTTGAGACCAGCCTGGGCAACATAGCAAGACCCCACACACACACACACTCTACGCAAGTAAAATTAAAATTGGCTGGGCGCCGTGGCTCATGCCTGTCATCCCAGCACTTTGAGAGGCCAAGGCAGACACATCATCTGAGGTCAGGAGTTCGAGACCAGCCTGGCCAACATGGTGAAACCCTATCTCTACTAAAAGTACAAAAATGACCCGGGCGTGGTGGCAGGCACCTGTAATCCCAACTACTCAGGAGGCTGAGGCAGAAGAATCGCTTGAACCCGGGAGGTGGAGGTTACAGTGAGCTGAGATCGCACCACTGCACTCCAGCCTGGCCAACAGAGTGAGACTCCATCTCAAAATATAAAATAAAATAACAAAATAAAATTAGCCGGGCATGGTAGCATGTGCCTGTAGTCCCAGCTATTCAGGAGGCCAAGGCGGGAGGATCACTTGAGCCCAAGAGGTCAAGGTTGCAGTGAGCCATGATTGCACCACTGCACTCCAGCCTGAGTGACAGAATAAGACCCTGTCTCAAAAATTGAAATTAAGGCAGGTGTGGTGACTCACGCCTGTAATCTAGAACACAGGAGGCAAGACAGGAAGATCACTTGAGCCCAGGGGTTCAAGACCAGCCGAACGCGTGGTAAGAACCCTGTCTCACAAAAAAAAAAAAAAAAAAAAAATGACAAAAAGGAAGATATTAAAAATGAATACTAGAGCCTGGATTGTTCTTGGAGCTAGAAATTCATTTTAAAGAGAAGGAATTGAGGCCGGGCGCGGTAGCTCAAGCCTGTAATCCCAGCACTTTGGGAGGCCAAGACAGACGGATCACGAGGTTAGGAGATCAAGACCATCCTGGCTAACATGGTGAAACCCCGTCTCTACTAAAAAATACAAAAAACTAGCCGGGCGAGGTGGCGGGCGCCTGTAGTCCCAGCTACTCGGGAGGCTGAGGCAGCAGAATGGCGTAAACCTGGGAGGCGGAGCTTGCAGTGAGCTGAGATCTGGCCACCGCGCTCCAGCCTGGGTGACAGAGCAAGACTCCGTCTCAAAAAAAAAAAAAAAGGAAGGAACTGAGGCACCATTACGCACAACTTCCCTGACTGCGGCACCTCTCCCAGCCCCAATGCTGCCTGACCTCCTCACCACCTCCTCCCTCTACCTGGCCCTTCCCAGGTTCCAAATACCAGGAGCCCATCCCTCATCTTCAGAGGTACACCTTGATATACCCTTCTCCCCTGTTTTGAGATAAGAGGGCAAAGGGAGGGTCAAAGTCTCCGTTTATCGGTCCCTCGGGTGTGTGGGAAGATTAGCGCACTTTTTTTTTTGGGGGGGACAGAGTCTTGCTCTGTGGCCCAGGCTGGAGTGCAATCAATGGCATGATCTCGGCTCACTGCAACCTCCACCTCCCAGGCTCAAGCGATTCTCCCGCTTCAGCCTCCCCCAGTAACTGGGACTACAGGCATCCCCACATCATGCCCGGATAATTTTTGTATTTTTGTGGAGACAGGGTTTCACCACGTTGGCCAGGCTGGTCTTGAACTCCTGACCTCAGGTGATCCACCCGCCTCGGCCCCCCAAAGTGCTGGAATTACAGGTGTGAGCCACCGTGCCTGGCCGAAAGATTAGCTCCTTGAAAAGCTCATCTTCTGGGCTGCCAACCCCACCTCAGCTGCATGTAGCCAGGGGGCTCCTGGAGTTCCCGCCTCAATAGATAAAAGCTCCAATTGCATGTGAAACTTACAAGCAGAGGGCAAATTGTGGTCAAAACAGTGTCACTCACTTGACCAGGCACAGTGGCTCATGCTTGTAATACCAACACTTTAGGAAGCCAAGGCAGGAGGACCGCTTGAGCCCAGGAGTTAGAGACCAGCCTGGACAATATAGTGAGATCCTGTGTCTGTTAAAAACAACAACAATATTGTCACTCAGGCCTTGGCTTAAAACACCTTCTCCTCCAATGGGTCCTACCTGAATACCTCTAACTAATGCCACCCCCACCCCAAGCCCTCCCTCCTGTCACATCCTGTTGAGTTGCCTTCATAGGCCTTTTTACAGCTTGAAAGCATCTTATTTATCTCTTTATTCATTGATTACCTCTCCTGCCATGATATAGGGTGTCTTTTTCTTTCTTTTCTTTTCTTTTCTTTTCTTTTTTTTTTTTTTTTTTTGAGACAGAGTTTCACTCTTGTTGTCCAGGCTGGAGTGCAATGGCACGATCTCACCTCACCGCAACCTCCGCCTCCCGGGTTCAAGCGATTCTCCTGCCTCAGCCTCCCCAGTAGCTGGAATTACAGGCATGTACCACCACCCTGGCTAATTTTGTATTTTTAGTAGAGATGGGGTTTCTCCATGTTGGTCAGGCTGGTCTTGAACTCCCGACCTCGGGTGATCCGCCCGCCTCAGCCTCCCAAAGTGCTGGGGATGCGGACTTGAGTCACCGTGCCCAGTTTTTATTTTTATTTTTTTTTTTTGAGACAGGATCCTGATCTGTTGCCCAGGCTACAGTGCAGTGGCACGATCTCAGCACACTGCGGCCTCGACTTCCTGGGCTCAAATGATCCTCCCGCCTTAGCCTCCCAAGTAGCTGGGACTACAGGTGCCCACCAATACACTCAGCTAAATTTGTTTAATTTTTTGTAGAGATGGGATCTCACTAGCTTGCCCAGGCTGATCTCAAACTCCTGGGCTCAAACAATCCTCCCCCTTCAACCAGTCTCTGCCATAATGCCCTGTTGTTTTATTTCAGAGACTTTGTCACAATTTGAAATGGGATCTATTTATTGATGATTATTGACTGGGCATCTGCTATGGGCCAAGTACTAGACTGGATATTTACTTATTTACTTACTTTTTGATTTTTTTGTGCGTTTTGAAATGGAGTCTCACTCTGTTGCCTGTTGCCCGGGCTGGAGTGCAGTGGCGTGATCTCAGCTCACTGCAACCTCTGCTTCCCGGGTTCAAGCGATTCTCATGTCTCAGTGTCCCAAGTAGCTGGGATTACAGGCACCTGCCACCATGCCCTGCTAATTTTTGTATTTTTAATAGAGACGGGTTTTACCATGTTGACCAGGCTGGTCTTGAATAGCTGACCTCAAGTGAACAGCCCACCTCAGCCTCCCAAAGTGCTGGGATTACAGGTGTGAGTCACCGCACCTGGCCTTGAGAAATTTTTTTGTTTGTTTGTTTGAGACGGAGTCTTGCTCTGTCCCCCAGGCTGAAGTGCAGTGGCGTGATCTCGGCTCACTGCAACCTCCGCCTCTGGGCTCAAGCGATTCTCCTGCCACAGCCTCCCAAGCAGCTGGGATTACAGGCATGCACCACCATACCCAGCTAATTTTTGTGTTTTTAGTAGAGATGGGGTTTCGCCATGTTGGCCAGGCTGGTCTCGAACTTGTGACCTTGTGATCTGCCCACCTCAGCCTCCCAGTGTGCTGGGACTACAGGCATGAGCCACCATGCCCAGCCTTGAGCATTTATTAAACAAACTCTGTAGAAACCCCGTCTTGCGGCCGGGCGCGGTGGCTCACGCCTGTAATCCCAGCACTTTGGGAGGCCGAGGCGGGCGGATCACAAGGTCAGGAGATCGAGACCACGGTGAAACCTCGTCTCTACTAAAAATACAAAAAATTAGCCGGGTGCGGTTGTGGGCGCCTGTAGTCCCAGCTACTCGGGAGGCTGAGGCAGGAGAATGGCGGGAACCCGGGAGGCGGAGCTTGCAGTGAGCTGAGATGCGGCCACTGCACTCCAGCCTGGGCGACAGAGCGAGACTCCGTCTCAAAAAAAAAAAAAAAAAAAAGAAACCCCGTCTTGGCTGCAGGGCCGCCACCCTGGGCATTGTTGGGAGGAGATCCAATGGGGAGCAGGAACAACAATCTGGGCCAGGTTCAGGGGCTCATGCCTGTAATCCCAGCACCTCAGAAGGCTGAGGTAGGAGGATCGCTACAGGCCGGGAGTTGGAGACTAGCCTGGCCATCACCACAAACCCCATCTCTACAAAAAATTTAAAAAGTAGTTGGGTGTATTGACACACGCCTATAATCCCAGCATTTTGGGAGGCTGAGGTGGGAGGATTGCTGGGGCCAGGAGTTTGAGGCTGCAGTGAGCTGTGATTGTGCTGCTGCACTCCCGCCTGGGTGACAGACTGAGACTCTGGCAAAAAGAAAAAGAAAAGGCCAGGCGTGTTGGCTGTCACCTGTCATCCTGGAACTTTAGGAGGCCAAGGCGGGCGGATCACCTGAGGTCAGGAGTTTGAGGCTAGTCTGGCAACATGGTGAAACCCCGTCTCTCTCGAAAAATACAAAAATTATCTGGGTGTGGTGGTGGGCACTTGTAATCCCAGCTACTCGGGAGGCTGAGGCAGGAGAACCACTTGAACCCAGGAGGCAGAGGTTGCAGTGAGCCAAGATCATGCCACTGCACTCCAGCCTGGGCAACAGAGTGAGACTCCTCAAAAAAAGAAAGAAAAGAAGGGGAGGGGAGGGGAGGGGAGGGGAGCAGAGAAAGAAAAAAAGAAAAGAAACAACAGAGCAACATGGAGGTCTTCCATTCTCAGTGCCCACTGTGTGCCAGGAACTGGGCCAGGACCCAGAAAGCCTCCAGTGGATAAGATGGGGAAACTGAGGCCCATCAAGAGATGGGAAGTTGGCCCTGGGCCCCAACCCGGAGCTGAACATTGACTCCAGCATCCCCACCCAGCGGCCCAGAGTGACAAAGTCCACACTCACAGCAGTGCCTTCACGGCGTTGGAGGCCCCTCCCTCCCTCCTCAGCTCCCCACGGCCTCCTCCCTTCCTTGTGGCCTTGGCCTCCTGGACCTTGAGGAACTGGATTTTATGAGGGCCCGGGGCGAGAACAAGGCCATTTCCTGGCACAGAGCTGCGAGTGAGGACAAAGGTGACGAGAACCCACGCTGAGGACAGGCAGGGTGCAGGGGCACCTGTTGCCAGAACCACAGCTCCGGAGTCAGGGGGCAGCACCCTCTGCACCCAAATACCGGCCCCTCCAGGCCTCAGGGTGGAAATGGGCAGTCATTGCCTGGCATAAAGAAAATCGGCTGGGCAGCCGGCCACGGCGGCTCACGCCTGTAATCCCAGCACTTTGGGAGGCCGAGGCGGGCAGATCACGAGGTCAGGAGATCGAGACCACGGTGAAACCCCGTCTCTACTAAAAATGCAAAAAATTAGCCGGGCGAGGTGGTGGGCGCCTGTAGTCCCAGCTACTTGGGAAGCTGAGGCAGGAGAATCGCTTGAACGCGGGAAGCGGAGCTTGCAGTGAGCCGAGATTGTGCCACCGCACTCCAGCCTGGGCGACAGAGCCAGGCTCCATCTCAAAAAAAAAGAAAATCGGCCGGGCATGGTGGCTCACGCCTGTAATCCCAACACTTTGGGAGGCTGAGGCAGGTGGATCACCTGAGGTCAGGAGTTGAAGACCAGCCCTAACACAGTGAAACCCCATCTCTACAAAAATACAAAAATTAGCCAGGCATGTTGCCAGGTGCCTGTAATCCCAGCTACTCAAGAGGCTGAGGTGGGAGAATGGCTTGAACCTGGGAGGCAGAGGTTGTAGTGAGCTGAGATCACGCCACTGCACCAGCCTGGGCGACAGAGCAAGACTCTGTCTCAAAAATTTAAAAAAAAAAAAAGTCAGGCACAGTGGCTCACACCTGTAATCCCAGTACTTTGGGAGGCTGAGGCGGGTAGATCACGAGGTCAGGAGACGGAGACCATCCTGGCTAACACGGTGAAACCCCATCTCTACTAAAAAAAAAAAACAAAAAATTAGCCAGGCGTGGTGGCGAGCGCCTGTAGTCCTAGGTACTCGGGAGGCTGAGGCAGGAGAATGGCGTGAACCCAGGAGGCGGAGGTTGCAGTGAGCCAAGACCACACCACTGCACTCCAGCCTGGGCAACAGAGAGAGACTCCATCTCAAAAGAAAAAGAAAATCATCAGGCCAGTCACAGTGGCTCACACCTGTAATCCTAGCTCTTTGGGAGGCCGAGGTGGGTGGACCACCTGAAGTCAGGAGTTCGAGACCAGCCCGGCCAACAAGGTGAAACCCTGTCTCTGCTAAAAATACAAAAATTAGCCGGGCATGGTGGTGGGTGCCTGTAATCCCAGTTGCTTGGGAGGCTGAGGCAGGAGAATCGCTTGAACCCGGGAGGCAGAGGTTGCAGTGAGCCAAGATTGCGCCACTGCACTCCAGCCTGGGGGCACAGAGCGACTCTGTCTCAAAATTAAAAAATAAAAAAATCATCAAGCTGGGCATGGTGGCACATGCCTCTGGTCCCAGCTACTTGGGAGGCCAAGGCATGAGGATCATCTAAGCTCAGGAGTTCAAGAGTAGCCTGGGGCCGGGCGCGGTGGCTCAAGCCTGTAATCCCAGCACTTTGGGGAGGCCGAGGCGGCGGGATTCACAAGGTCAGGAGATCGAGACTATCCTGGCTAACATGGTGAAACCCCGTCTCTACTAAAAAATACAAAAAATCCAGCCGGGCCGTGGCCTGCCTGTAATCCCAGCACTGGGAGGCCGAGACGGCGGATCACTTCAGGTCAGAGATCGAGACCATCCTGGCTAACACGGTGAAACCCCGCCTCTACTAAAAAATACAAAATCCAGCTTCGGCTAGGTGGGCGGCTTCTGTAGTCCCAGCTACTCGGAGGCTGAGGCAGGTGGCAGCCCATGCGGAACCCGAGGCGGAGCTTGCAGTGAGCCGAGATCAGCGCCTTACCGCACCCAGCCTGGGAGACACAGTGAGAACCTGGCCTCAAAAAAAAAGAGTAGCCTGGGCAACACAGCAAGACCCCATCTCTACAAAAAATAATAAAACTTGAATAAGGCATGGTGGTGCATGCCTGTGGTCTCAGTTTCTTGGGAGGCTGAGGCAGGATCGATGAGCCCAGGAGTCCGAGGCTGCAGTGAGCTATGATCATGCCACTGCTCTCCAGCCTGGCACACAGAACAAGAACCTCTAATCTAAAAACAAACAAACAAAAAAAGGGAGCAACTGGAATTCTCCTTCGGGACCGTTGGGAATGTGAAATAGTGCGGCTACTTTGGAAAAACGTCTAGCAGAATTTTTTATTTATTTTATTTTTTTGAGACGGAGTCCGCCTTCAGCAGCCCAGGTTGAGTGGCGTGATCCGGTCAGACGCGGTAAGCCCACCTTCCGGTTCATCGCCTGGTTCAGCTCCTCCTGAGCACTGGGACTGTGCCTCGCCACCAATGTACCGGCTAATTTTTTGGTATTTTAGTAGAGACGGGGTTTCACCGTTAGCCAGGACGGTCTTGATCTCCTGATCTTTGTGATCCACCTCACTGCCTCCCAAAGTGCTGGGATTACAGGCATAAGCCACCGCGCCTGGCTGGATTCTTAAAAATTTAAACAGGATCTAGGGCCGGGCACAGTGGTTCATACCTGTAAACCCAGAACTTTGGGAGGCCGAGGTGGGTGGATCACTTGAGCTCAGGAGTTCGAGACCAGACTGGCCAACATGATGAAACCCTCGCCTCTACTAAAAAATGGGCTGTGTGTCACGGGCACGGTGACTCACACCTGTAATCCCAGCACTTTGGGAGGCCGAGGTGGGCGGATCACGAGGTCAAGAGATCGAGACCATCTTGGCCAACATGGTGTAACCCCATCTCTACTAAAAATACAAAAATTAACTGGGTGTGGTGGCACGCATCTGTAGTCCCAGCTACTCGGGAGGCTGAGGCAGGAGAATCGCTTGAACCAGGGAGGCAGAGGTTGTAGTGAGCAGAGATCGCACTACCGTACCCAGCCTGGTGGACAAAGCGAGACAGTGTCTCGCACAGCAGCCGGGGTGGGTGGTGGTGCCTGTCATCCCAGCCACCGGGAGGCTGAGGCGGAGAATTGCTTGAACTCCAGGAGGCGGCTAAGCCAGCTGAGCTGATGCCACTGCAGTCCAGCCTGGGCAACAGAGTGAGACTCCGTCTGAAAAAATATATATTAAATAAATAAATAAATAGATAAATAAATAAAATAAACAGGATCTGTTTATATTTATTTTAAATAAGTAAACAGGATCTAGCCATTTCATTCCTAGGTATTTTGCCAACAGAAATGAAGACATGTCAATACAGACGCCTACGCTCCATACTAACGACAGCCGTGGTTTACGCTGCTGGAAGCTGGGAGTTCAGCTCTCTGGTTCTCATCTAGCACACCCTCCCCAGGCTGTGTGACTTTCAGGGGGCGGCTTGCCCTCTCTGAATCTCCATCTCTTCATTGGTGAAACAAGTGTAGTGATAAAAATTTCCATATACCAATGGGCACATGGAAAGATGCTTGGCCAGGCCCAGTGCCCCACACCTGGAATCACAGCACTTCGGGAGGCTGAGACCAGAGAATCGTTTGAGCCCAGGAGTCCAAGAACAGCTTGGGCAACATATCCAGACCCCATCTATACTAAAAATACAACATTAAAAAGTAGCCAGGTGTGGTGGCATGCACCTGCAGTCCCAGCTACTCAAGAGGCTAAGGTGAGAGGATTGCTTGAGCCTGGGAGGTTGAGGCTGTAGTAAGCACTCTAGCCTTGGCAACAGAGCAAGGCCCTGTCTCAAAAAAATAAACAGGCTGGGCACCATGGCTCATGCCTGTAATCCTAGCACTTTGGGAGGCCGAGGCGGGCAGATGACCTGAGGTCAGGAGTTCGAGACCAGCCTGGCCAACATGGTAAAACCCCAACTCTACTAAAAATACAAGAATTAGCCAGGCGTGGTGGCGCATGCCTGTAATCCCAGCTCTTGGGAGGCTGAGGCAGGAGAATCGCTTGAACCCAAGAGACAGAGGCTGCGGTGAGCCAAGATCTTGCTACCGCACTCCAGCCTGGGTGACAGAAAGAGAATCCATCTCAAAAAACAAAAAACAAACAAACAAACAAAAACCTCCTTTCTAATTCCACCTGCCCTTGAAATCTTTCCTGGGTCAAGCCAGGAACCCTCCCAGGCTAAGCCCCAGTTTTGGGGCTCACCTGTCCTGCATCAAGGGAACCAGGGCAGACAGGACTTCGCTCGTCAAGGTGAGGGAGGATAGGGCTGTGCCCAGGTGGAGGCTGTGCACGTGTGGAGAAGTTTTGGGGCAGATAACAACACAGACCCTGCACCCACAATCCCTGGGTTCAAATCCCCACTCTCCCTCCTTGCTGTCCCACCCAACTCCATGACCTTGAGCTGTGACCTTGAACCAGGGACTCAGCCTTCCTCAGCCTCCTTTTCCTTTTGGCAAAACAGTGATATAAGAGTTACCTGTGGCCGGGCGTGGTGGCTCCCGCCTGAAATCCCAGCACTTTGGGAGGCAGAGGCAGGCCGATCACCTGAGGTCAGGAGTTTGAGACCAGCCTGGCCAACATGGTGAAACCCCATCTCTACTAAAAATACAAAAATTAGCCAGGCGTGGTGGTGGGCACCTGTAATCCCAGCTACTCAGGAGACTGAGGCGTGATAATTACTGGAGCCCGGGAGGCGGAGGTTGCAGTGAACCAATATCATGCCGTTGCACTCCAGCCTGGGCAATAAGAGGGAAACTCTGTCTCCAAAAAAAAAAAAAAAAAAAAATTGCGAAGCCAAGGCAGGCAGATCACCTGAGGTCAGGATCACTCAGTCTCTACTAAAAATACAAAAATTAGCCAGGCATGGTGATGCAAGCCTATAGTCCCAGCTACTGGGGAGCTGAGGCAGGAGGCAGGAGAATCACTTGAACCCGGGAGGCAGAGGTCGCAGTGAGCCGAGATCACACTATGATCTCCAGCCTGAGCGACAGAGCAAGACTCCATCTCAAATATATATATGTGTGTGTGTGTGTATATATATATATATATGTTAAATCTGGCAGGGTGTCATAGCGCACACCTTAATCCCAGCTACTCAGGAGGCTGAGGAGGAAGGATCACTTGAGCCCAGGAGGCTGAGGCTGCAGTGAGCTATGATGGCACCGCTGCACTCCAGCCCAGGCGAGAGAGCAAGACCCTGTCCCTAAAAAAATAAAAATAAAAATAAAGAAATACACTAAATCCGAATGAATGAATGTTTTGGTTAAGTTCCTTGATGATCCCAATTCTGGCTTGGGGCAAATAACTGAGCCAAGACTTTCTGTTTTAAAAAAACAAACATTAGAAACCATTTCATCCTGTGAGCAGGTTGAGTTTCTTATTCCCAAGTAAGGGCAAAACGGATTGCACCCAGGGCAAGCTCTGGCCACGCACACGGCCTCCTACAAAGCTTCTGCCTACAGGCTCATCTGAGCTTATGATTCGGGAAACACCCGGGACACGGGGTCACAGCTCAGACTCTGCCCCGCCTTTGCTGAATTAGACCGTGCAGAGAGTCGGCCCCAGGAAGCTGTGTTTGAAACAAGCCCATTCTGAGCCCAGGGAGGTCTGAACATCCACACATATCCCCACGCACAGCCAGGGACAGCTCCGGCCTGGTTTCTACAGACATGGATTTAGTGGAGAAGCCTCTTCGTGTTAAATTCACACTGAATTATTTTTATTTTATTTATTTATTTATTTATTTATATTTCCGATGGAGTCTTACGCTGTTGCCCAGTCTGGAGTACGGTGGTGCAATCTCGGCTCACTATATTTATTTTATTTATGTATTTATTTATTTTTCCGACGGAGTCTTACGCTGTTGCCCAGTCTGGAGTACGGTGGTGCAATCTCGGCTCACTATAACCTTCCCCTCCTGGGTTCGAGCGAGTCTTGTGACTCAGCCTCCCGAGTAGCTGGGACTGCAGATGCGTGCCACCACGCCCGGCTAATTTTTGTATTTCTTAGTAGAGCCAAGGTTTCACCATGTTGGCCAGGCTGGTTTCGAGCTCCTGATGTCAAGTGATCCTCCCGCCTCAGCCTCCCAAAGTGCCGGGATTACAGGCATGAGCCACCACACCCAGCCTTCACAGCTGAATTCAAACCTGAGTCAGGGCCTGTCCCTCCTTGGCTCACAGCCCTCCATGGCTCCCATCTTCCTGCTGGAAAAGCCCAAGTCTGCCCCATGACCCACGAGTCCCTGCAGGACCTGCGCCAGCCCCTCCCCGCCCTCCCTCCTCCCTCTCTCCCTTTCCTCACTCTGCTCCAGGCACACAGGTCTCCTTAGTGTTCCTCCAACTCGTCAGACATAGTCCTACCCCAGGGCCTTTGCACGCCTGTGCCTTCTGCCTGGAACTCTCTACCTACCGTATGAACTCCGTCCCTGCACAATCTAGCTTTGTCTCTCCCTTTTACCCCTTCTAAACCCCTCCTTCTGGGCCAGGCGAGGTGTCTCATGCCTGTAGTCTCAACACCTTGGGAGGCCAAGACAGGCACATTACTTGAGCCCAAGAGTTCAAGACCAGCCTGGGCTTGTCAGGGAGAACCTGTCTCCACAAAAAATAAAATAAAATTTGCCAGGCGTGATGGCACCTGTAGTCCCAGCTACTCGGGAGGCTGCAGTAATCCCAACACTTCGGGAGGTCAAGACAGGCAGATACCCTGAGATCAGGAGTTCGAGACCAGCCTGGCCAACGTGGCAAATTCCCATCTCTACTAAAAATACAAAAATTAGCTGGGTGTGGTGATGCATGCCTGCAATTCCAGCTACTAGGGTGGCTGAGGCACGAGAACTGCTTGAACCCAGGAGGCAGAGGTTGCAGTGAGCTGAGATCGTGCCACTGCACTCCAGCCTGGGTGACAGAGCGAAACTCCGTCTAAAACAAAAAAAAAAAAAAAAGAGAGAGAGAGAGAGAGAATCCATGAATCTATTTGGAAAATAGGTAAATAAAGTGAGAAGGAGGGGTTTATTTTTATTTATTTATTTATTTATTTATTTATTTATTTATAGTCAGAGTCTCACTCTGTCACCCAGGCTGGAGCGCAGTGGTGCAATCCCGGCTCACTTCAGCCTCAACCTCCTGGGCTCAAGTGATCCTCCCACTTCAGCTTCCCAAAGTGCTGGGATTATAGGCATGAGCCACCGTGCCTGGCTACTGTTAATTAATTAATTAATTTATTTATTTTTGAGACGGAGTCTCGCTCTGTCACCCAGGCTAGAGTGCAGTGGCACAATCTCGGCACATTGCAAGCTCTCCTTCCCGGGTTCACACCATTCTCCTGCCTCGGCCTCCTGAGTAGCTGAGACTACAGGCGCCCGCCACCATGCCCGGCTAATTTTTTTGTGTTTTTAGTAGAGACGGGGTTTCACCATGTTAGCCAAGATGGTCTCGATCTCCTGACCTCATGATCTGCCCGCCTCGGCCTCCCAAAGTGCTGGGATTACAGGTGTGAGCCACCGTGCCTGGCCAATTTTTTTTAATTTATTTTTTTGAGATGAAATTTTGTTCTTATTGCCCAGGCTGGAATGCAATAGCATGATATCGGCTCACTGCAACGTCCGCCTCAGCCAAATTATTCTCCTGCCTCAGCCTCCTGAGTAGCTGGGATTACAGGCTTCCACCACCACACCCGGCTAACTTTTGCATTTTTAATAGAAACCAAGACCAGCCTTAATGAGTTCAAGACCAGCCTTAACAAGTTCAAGACCAGCCTGGCCAACATGGCAAAACCCCATCTCTACTAAAAAATACAAAAATTAGCTGGGCGCAGTGGCAGGTGCCTGTAATCCAAGTTACCCGGGAGGCTGAGGCAGGAAAGTCACTTGAACCTGGGAGGCGGAGGCTGCAGTAAGCTGAGATCATGCCATTGCATTCCAGCCTGGGTGACAAGAGCAAGATTCCATCTCAAAAAAAACTAAATAAAACTAAATAAATAAATATTTATTTATTTATTCATATGTGCGATGAGTTGATTCACTAGAAAGGAATTATTGGCTGGGCGTGATGGCTCACTCCTGTAATCCCAGCACTTTGGGAGGCCGAGGCGGGCAGATCACGAGGTCAGGAGATCAAGAGCATCCTGGCTAACACAGTGAAACCCCATCTCTGCTAAAAATACAAAATAAAATAAAATAAAATAAAATAAATAATAAAAAAAAATAATTTTAAAAATACAAAAAAATTAGCCGGGCGTGGTGGCGGCTACCTGTAGTCCCAGGTACTCTGGAAGCTGAGGCAGGAGAATGGCACGAACCCAAGAGGCGGATCTTGCAGTGAGCTAAGATTGTGCCACTGCACTCCAGCCTGGGCGACAGAGCAAGACTCCGTCTCAAAAAAAAAAAAGAAAGGAATTCTCAGGTGGGGGTGATTTTGCACCCCCTGATAAGGAGATTGACAGCAGTGTCTGGGGACATTTCTGGTTGTCAGGACTTCGGGAGGAGGTGCTCCTGGTGTGCAGCGGGTGGAGGCCAGGGACACCACTCAGCACCCTGCAGTGCCCAAGATGGCCTCGCCCCAGAGAACGATCCAGCCCTGAACGTCCACAGTGCCGAGAATGGGGAGCTCTTAATTAATTATTTGGGGGAAAAATTGAGTCTGCTCCCTGCTCACACGAGAGAGCAGAACAAGCTCCCAATGGGGCAGTCGGTGTAAACCAGAGGGACCCCCAGCTCCTGGGATTCACCTCCTCTCTCCCTCCCCACTCAGGGTGTGGATTTCAATGTGTGCAGCCTCCTGGGACTTCAGCAGGGCAGAGGATCATGGGACGCAGAGTCTCTTAGGTGTCTGTGGAATCCCATAACTCAGGGAGTCTCATCTGGAGGGTGATTCTGCTTCCAGGGGGCACTGGGTGATGTCTGGGGACATTTGTGGTTGTCACAATGGTGGGTGCTCTTGGCATGGAGTGGGTGGAGGCCAGGGACGCTGCTCAGCACCCTGCAGTGCCCAGGACAGCCCCGCCCCAAAGAACCATCCCTCCCATGATGTCCACGGTGAGCAGGTGGAGAAAGCATGCATGAGACTGATTTACTGAGCTGTCCAAGCACACAGCCTGGCACACAGCAGGGGCTCGCAAAGGATTTGTAAGCCGAGAGGCTGCTGTTTCCAAATCCCTAGTGGCCTCACTCACCCTCCCTGGGGAGAGGGCAGGTGCAGGCGACCTGAGCCAAGGTGCGCGGGATCCTGATGACACACTGCCCCCGTGTGGGCATCTGTAGAACCGCGGCCGGCGGCACCTGCGTGCCGGGGGCGGGTGGGGGGCGGGGAGCGCCTGCACCCGGGGAGGTCTCTGCGCAGCGCGGCCCACTAGGACGTTCTGCCACAACGCCTACATTCTAGCTCCGTGGCGTCCCACGTGGTGGCCATTGGTGGCTGCTGAGCCCCTGAATCGTGGCCAGGGCAACTGAGGAAATGCATCTTTCATCTCATTTTTATCTTTTTTTTTTTTTTTTTTTTTTAAATACAGACAGCATGTCACCGCTACCTAGGCTGGAGTGCAGGGCCGCGACCATAGCGCACCGCAGCCTCGACCTCCTGGGTTCAATCAATCCTCCCGCCTCGACCTCCCAAAGCGCTGGGGTTAATTACAGCCTGGCCCGTTTCCATCCATCTCAGTGTAAACGTGTAAGTAACCATGCATGGTTGGTGGCTACTGAGCTCTAGAATGAGGTGTCTCCCCTGGACGCTGTGGACATTTGGAGCTAAGTAGTTCTCTGGGGTGAAGCCATCCTGGGCACCGCAGCGTGCTGAGCAGCATCCCTGGCCTCCACCCACTCCATGCCAAGAGCACCCACCATTGTGACAATCACAGATGTCCCCAGACATCACCCAGTGCCCCCTGGGAGCAGAATCACCCTGGTTGAGACCCTCTGGGTTATGGGATTCCACGGACCCCCCCCCCCCCCCCCCGCAAGAGACTCTGTGTCCCATGATCATCTCCCCTGCTGGGTCTAGGAGGCTGAACACATTGAAATCCACACCCTGAGTGGGGAGGGAGAGAGGAGGAGAATCCCAGGAGCTGGGTTCGCCCTGGTTTATGCTGTCTGCCCCATTGGGAGTTTATCCTGGTCTCTGGTGTGAGCAGAGATTGGACTTAATTTTTGTGGCTCACGCCTGTAACCCCAGGTCTTTGGGAGGCCGAAGAGGGTGGATCATTTGAGGTCAGGAGTTCAAAACCAGCCTGGCCAACATGGTGAAACCCCATCTCTACTAAAAATACAAAAATTAGCCGGGTATAGTGGTGGGCAGCTGGAATCCCAGCTACTTGGGAGGCTGAAGCAGGAGAATTGCTTGAGCCTGGGAGGCAGACGTTGCAGTGAGCCAAGATCATGCCATTGCACTCCAGCCTGGGCAACAGAGCAAGACTCTGTCTCAAAAAACACAAACAACAAAAAAATCCCACAAAATTTGGCCAGGTACAGTGGCTCACACCTGTGATCCCAACAATTTGGGAGGCCAAGGCGGGTGGATCAATTGAGCCCAGGATTTCAAAACCAGTCTGGGTAACATAGGGAGACCCCTTCCCTACAAAAAAATGTTAAAATTAGCCAGGCGTGGTGGTGTGCACCTGTAGTCCTGGCTACTCAGGAAGCTGAGCTGGGAGGATCATTTGAGCCTGGGAGGTGGAGGCTGCAGTGAGCTGTGATCACGCCACTGCACTCCAGCCTGGGCGACAGAGCCCAACCCTGTCTCTGAAATTAAAGTAAAAGGAAAGAAAAAGAAAAAAATGGTAGTAATAACTGCACCTAGCTTGAAGGCCTGGATCAGTTCTGGGGCTCTGAGAGTTTGGTAAACCTCAGCCATTTATGATAAAGGGGATGATTATTTTGCTGGGAGGAGAGGTTAGAGGTATCTGAGCACCAGGGAGCAAGAATAGTGACTCCGGGTCCTACAGGACCACAGTATATGCCCACAGCCCACTAGATACATGGGAAAGCAGATAAATGGGACCAGAGAGGGACAGCCACTTGTCCAGAGACACACAGCCCACCCATCCCAAAGCTGAGGCTGGCATTTACCCCTTGCGTGTCTACGGGGAGGCAGTGGGGCCTCTGGAGGGCAGGCCTGGTTGGCAGCCACACTTCCCTGCTCCCCCTAGTCCCCTGGTATCCCCAAACAGATATCTGCCGGAGCCAGCCTACTAATCACCTAATTAGTGCACAGCCCCCGGGAAATGCTGGGAACACCTTTTAAAGGCCCTTAAACACCCCAGCAGTGACTCATAGTCCTGCCAACACCAGGCTCCCAAGGGCAGCAGCTGGCAGCGCTGGGGACAGTGAAAAGCACAAAAACAAAACATTTGGCCCAGCGCGGTAGCTCATGCCTGTAATCACCACACTTTGGGCGGCCGAGGCGGGTGGATCACGAGGTCAGGAGATCGAGACCAGCCTGGTCAACATGCTGAAACCCTGTCTCTACTAAAAATACAAAAATTAGCCGGGTGTGGTGGCGGGTGCCTGTAATGCCAGCTACTCAGGAGGCTGAGGAGGGAGAATCGCTTGAACCCAGGAGTCGGAGGTTGCAGTGAGTTGAGATTGTGCCACTGCACTCCAGCCTGGTGACAGAGTGAGACTCCGTTTAAAAAAAAAAAAAAAGGCCGGGCGCGGTGGCTCAAGCCTGTAATCCCAGCACTTTGGGAGGCCGAGACGGGCGGATCACGAGGTCAGGAGATCGAGACCATCCTGGCTAACACGGTGAAACCCCGTCTCTACTAAAAAATACAAAAACTAGCCAGGCGAGGTGGCGGGCGCCTGTAGTCCCAGCTACTCGGGAGGCTGAGGCCGGAGAATGGCGGGAACCCGGGGGGCGGAGCTTGTAGTGAGCCGAGATCGGGCCACTGCACTCCAGCCTGGGCGACAGAGCGAGACTCCGTCTCAAAAAAAAAAAAAAAAAGAAGCTCTTGTTTTATTATTAGTATTACTATTATTATTATTATTTTGAGACGGAGATCAGCCTGGCTAACAAGGTGAAACCCCGTCTCTACTAAATATACAAAATTAGCTGGGCGTGGTAGTACATGCCTGTAATCCCAGCTACCTGGAGGCTGAGGCAGGAGAATCGCTTGAACCCGGTAGGTGGAGGTTGCAGTAAGCCAGGATCATGCCACTGCACTCTAGCCTGGGCAACAGAGTGAGACTCCATCTCCATTTAAAAAAAAAAAAAAAAAAAAAGATTGAAATGGAAAAGTCATGTGACCCAAGATTGGTCAATCAGAGGATTCCAGTCAGAACACAGGGATTAAATCAGGGGTGTCGTGTAACATAAGCCTGGCCAATGAGAATGAGTCCTAAGACATGCTGTAATTAAGCAGAAGGAATTGGCCTGAACTGCTGAGCTGGGAGGATGAAAGCCTACAGCTGCTGGGGAACTGTGTTTGTTTGCCGCCATGGGAGACAGCTGTCCCAGCTATGCACAGTGACACAGGATCCTGATAATGTTGGAGCCCCTGGATCGAGCCATGCCTGAAGTCAACCCTAATGTCATGAATGTTCAGTTCCATGCACTTAAGCCATTCCGGTTTTTTTGTTTTTGTTTTTGTCGTTATTACTGTTGTCACGTCCACCCAAAAAATGCTACATGAGATGAGAGATTGCTGCACTGAGCAAGTTGATGGGGACGTGAGCCAGGATGGTAACCCTGTAGTTGGTGGGAATTGATTGGATTCTGGGTGTATTGGTAAAGCTGGAGCCAATGGGATTGCTGAGGGATTATAACCACATATGTTTGTATAGTGATTTGATTAATGTCTGGCTCCCCTGCTAGGCTGTAAGGTTGGAGCTACGTGGGTCACTCTATCCCTAGCATCTAGACGAAGACCAACTATTCAAGTGTTCAATGAAGGCCTGTTGTGTGACAGAGCTCTGGGGGTGGAGAGGAAGGCAGACAAAATCCATGATTGCCCCTTTGTGAGCCACAGTTTCCTCATCAGGAATATGAGGATAACAAATAATTACTGTCAGCCGGGCACAGTGGCTCACACCAGTAATCCCAGCACTTTGGGAGGCCAAGGCAGGTGGATCACCTGAGGTCAAGAGTTCGAGACCACCCTGGCCAACATGGCAAAACCCTGTCTCTACTAAGAATAAAAAATTAAGGCAGGGTGTGGTGGCTCACTCCTGTAATCCCAGCACTTTGGGAGGCCAAGATGGGAGGATCACCTGAGGTCAGGAGTTCAAGACCAGCCTTGCCAACATGGAGAAACACCATCTCTACCAAAAATACAAAAAATTAGTCAGGCATGGTGGCTCACGCCTGTAATCCCAGCTACTCGGGAGGCTGAGGCAGGAGAATAGCTTGAATCCGGGAGGCAGGGGTTGCAGTGAACCGAGATCGTGCCACTGCACTCTGGCTTGGGCAACAAGAGCTAAACTCCGTCTCCGAAAATATAAATAAATAAAAGTTTTAAGCTTATCAGCTCCAAAAGGTGGAGGGGGGAATTTCTCTCCTCCTTGGTCACTGCTCGGAACCTCCACTTACAAGCAAGCATGCCTGACACAGAGGAAGTGCTCTCTAAGTATTTGCAAGTTGCATTTGGGAGTGCGGGAGTGGGGGTGGGATGACACTAAGGTCTTGAGCAGTCAACGCGTATGGCCCCACGTCACCCGGTCAGGTAGCAGCAGTCCAGGCGCTCAACTCCAGGTAGCAGCAGTCCAGGCGCTCAACTCCAGGGCTGGACAGCTGAGCCCCACCTTCCCCGGGGCCCAGCAGAGGGAGGTCCCTGCTTCTGCACGGAGACCACCTGTTTCCCTCCCCAGCCTGTGATTAATGGCCATGCAGCCCCATCCATCACGTGCCAGCGCCAGGCTCTGCCCTGGAGGCCGCGGGGCCCAGCACTCATTTGTAACCAGGCCTTGAGGCTGGTCTCAGACGGTTGGATCCATGAGACAGATCCCCGCCCCGCCTTGGCCCCAGATGTGGCCCTGAGAATCCCAGGGAGAGGAAAGACAGTGAGCTGGACACGTGGGGTCAGGGACGGGGGTGGGGGGGGGTATGTGTGCGGGGTAGGGGGGCTCAGGGACAGCCACCCAGACAGTGTGATGTGCTTAAACCCCAATTCTCACCAATTAATTACACATTCCCTCCTGCGGCAAGCCGTCTGCCCTTCCTCACCCTCCCGCCACCCGCGTTCTGTTCTTGTAATGCTCTCTGCAGTGGGCCCAGCCCAGGCTGCCCGTCTCTCGCCTGATCCTCCCGTCACACTACCAGGGAGAACCTTCTACCACCAGCTGCCTTCTTTCTTCCATGCTCGAAGCCGGGGTGCTCATTCTCATGTCATTGTGCCCCCCGTGGGACACTGGGCGATGTCTGGGGACACCTGTGGGGGGAACATCTCGGGGGTGCCCCTGGCATGGAGTGAGTAGAGGGACACTGCTCAGCACCCTGCAGTGCCCAGGACGCCCCTCGCCCCTCCAGAGAATGAATGATCTGGGCCAGAATGTCCAAACAGCAGACTTCCCTATTTGATTGAGGCAGGGCTAGGACCAGGGTGAATCTGCTTGAGCGTGAGGTCCTTTCTTCTGGTGTCAAACGTAAGAGAGGCCGGGCGCGGTGGCTCACACCTGTAATCCCAGCATTTTGGGAGGCTGAGGAGGGCAGAATGCTTGAGCCCAGAAGTTCAAGACCAGTCTGGGTAACATGGTGACACCCCATCTCTATGAAAAACAAAAGTTAGTCGGGCGTGGTGGTGCACGCCTGTCGTCCCACATACTCGGGACGCTGAAGTGGGCGGATCGCTTGAGCCCGGGAGGTTGAGGCTTCAGTGAGCCGAAGTCACACCACTGCACTCCAGCATGGGTGACAGAGTCAGAACTCCATCTCAAAAAAAAAAAAACAATAAAAATAAAAAAGCAGGCCGGGCGCGGTGGCTCAAGCCTGTAATCCCAGCACTTTGGGAGGCCGAGGCGGGCGGATCACTAGGTCAGGAGATCGAGACCATCCTGGCTAACACGGTGAAACCCCGTCTCTACTAAAAAATACAAAAAACTAGCCAGGCGAGGTGGCGGGCGCCTGTGGTCCCAGCTACTAGGGAGGCTGAGGCAGGAGAATGGCGTGAACCCGGGAGGCGGAGCTTGCAGTGAGCTGAGATCCGGCCACTGCACTCCAGCCTGGGCGACAGAGCGAGACTCCATCTCAAAATAAATAAATAAATAAATAAATAATAAATAAAAAAATAAATAAAAATAAATAAAATAAAAAAGCTAAGAGGATGCCAAAACCTAAGTCATCAGGATAAACACTATTTTGATGCAATCTACTTCTATTTTTTGAGATGGAGTCTCGCTGTGTCGCCCAGGGTGGAATGCAATGGCACTAACTGAAAAATCTTGCTCTAAAACCTCCCGTGGCTCCCTGGCGCCCTCCAGATAAAATCCCAGCTCCTCAGCCCAGCAGCACGTGCCGCCATCGTGTCTCTGCCAGAAACCACACTGCAGAGTGCTCAAAGGCCCAAGGTCAAGGTCAAAGGCCTGGGATTACATCTTGGTTCTGCCCCCTACCCACGGTGTGATTTTGGCCAAGTCACTTCACCTCTCTGTGACTCACTTTCCCCATCTTTTTTTTTCCGTTTTTTTTTTTTTTTTTTGGAGACAGAGTCTCACCCTGTCACCCAGGCTGGAGTGCAGTGGCACGATCTAGGCTCACTGAAACCTCCGCCTTCCGGGTTCAAGCTATTCTTCTGCCTCAGCCTCCCGAGTAGCTGGGATTACAGGTGTGCGCCACCACGCCTGGTTAATTTTTGTATTTTTAGTAGAGATGGGGTTTCGCCATGTTGGCCAGGCTGGTCTCCAACTCCTGACCCTCAAGTGATCCGCTTGCCTCGGCCTCCTAAAGTGCTGGGATTACAGGCCTGAGCCACCTTGCCGGCCTGTTTTCCCCATCTCTAAAATGGGCGTGACAACAGCACCTAAGGGTTAAAGTGCTTAAAGCAGCCCCTGGTGCACAGCAAAAACATACAGCCCTGTATGGCTTGCTAGATTATTGACAGTGTGGGCCAGCATTCTGGGCTTCCTTCTATGCAGAAAAAAACCTGTTTTCTAAAAACAATGATTTCACAATGACTCTCTCCTTCACAGGCCTAGGTCCCTCTGGGCGGCCCAGCCCTGACCTCACCGTGCTCAAGCTATCTGTGTCCAGCTCTGCTTCCCCCGACAGTGTGGGGGCTTCGAAAATGGGAGTGTTTGGTCACCGGGCGCACTGATACCGGAAGGCGCCTGCCTAAATAAACACTGGCAGGTGGCCTCCCAGGAGAGGGGGTGTCTGGTCCCCACGGCGGTGGGGGTGGGGTGGCAGGGGTGCTAGCAGCAGGACTGGATTCAAGGGCATTCTAGGAACGCAGTCTCTCAGGGCCCTGCTTGAAAAAGAAGGGCGTTGCGGTTGGTTGAAGGCTTGGCTGTTACCAAGTAGTATTAATCTTTGTTTCTTTTTTTTCTTTCTTTCTTGTTTTTGAGACAGAGTTTCGCTCTTGTCGCCCAGGCTGGAGTGCAATGGCACCATCTTGGCTCACCACAACCTCCACCTCCCGGGTTCAAGCAATTCTCCTGCCTCAGCCTCCCAAGTGGCTGAGATTATAGGCGTCTGCCACCACGCCCGGCAAATTTTGTATTTTTAGTAGAGACGGGGTTTCTCCATGTTGGTCAGGCTGGTCTCGAACTCCTGACCTCAGGTGATCTGCCCGTCTCGGCTTCCCAAAGTGTGGGGATTACAGGCGCTAGCCACCGCACCCGGCCACCAAGTAGCAGTAATCTTAAAAATACAAAATCCTAGTTTTTCTTTCCTAATCCTAATCTTTTTGGGTTTTTTTGTTTTTGTTTTTGTTTTTTGAGACAGAGTCTCACTCTTGTCACTCAGGCTGGAGTACAGTGGCACGATCTTGGCTCACTGCAACCTCCACCTCCCAGCTTCCAGTGATTCTCATGCCTCAGCCTCCAAGTAGCTGAAGTTAGAGGTGCACACCAAAACACGCTAGTAATTTTTGTAATTGTAGTAGAGACGGGGTTTCACCATGTTGGCCAGGCTGGTATCGAACTCCTGACCTTGTAATCCGCCGGCCTCGGCTTCCCAAGGTGCTGGGATTACAGGCATGAGCCATGGCTCCTGGCCTACAAAAAATTTTAAAATTACCTGGGCATGCTGGTGCACTCCTATAGTCCCAGCTACTCAGGAGGCTGAGGTGGGAGGATCACTTGAACCCAGGAGTGGGAGGCTACAGAGAGCTGATTGCACCACTGCACTCCAGCCTGTGCAACAGAAGACTGTCTCTAAAAAAATTTTTTAGGCCAGGAGTGGTGGCTCATGCCTGTAGTTCCAGCTGCTCAGAAGGCTGAGGCAGGAGAATGGTGTGAACCCGGGAGGCGGAGCTTGTAATGAGTCCAGGTGGCGCCACTGGACTCCAGCCTGGGCCACAGAGTGAGACACTGTCTCAAAAAAAAAAAAAAAAAAAAAAATTTAATAAAAATATTCTTGAACACTGAGGGCTCTCACCCTTACTTGCCAAGGTAAGGAGGCTGGGGTTCCGGGTCCATTTTACAGATGGGAACACCCAAGGCCCAAATCAGTTGCATTCATCCAAGGGAGCAGGCTGCTTAGTGGATGACGATGATGAAAAGACTGTGTGCTCAGCACCTGCCAAAGGAGGACCTTAAAGGAACAGCCTTATTTCAATGGCCTCTTTGGGGCCTGTACTCTGAATGGCAGAAAGAGGGATACTTTCATAACCACCACCAGGTCCCATTCCTCCTCTTCCCACGGCTCTCCAGGATTCCCACCTCACTCAGAGCAAAAGCGCAAGTCTAAGGCCAGGTGCGGTGGCTCACACCTGTAATCCCTGCACTCTGGGAGGTAGAGGCGGGAGGATCACCCAACGTCAGGATTTCAAGATCAGCCTGGCCAATATAGTGAAACCCATCTCTACTAAACATACAAAAATTAGCCAGGCATAGTGGTACGCACCTGTAATCCCAGCTACACGAGAGGTTGAGGCAGGAGAATCGCTTGAACCCGGGAGGCGGAGGCTGCAGTGAGCCAAGATCACGTCACTGCACTCCAGCCTGGGCAACAGAGTGAGACTCCATCTCAAAAACAAACAGCTGGGCAAGGTGGCTCACGCCTGTAATCCCAGCACTTTGGGAGGCCGAGGCAGGTGGATCACCTGAGGTCGGGAGTTCAAGACCAGCCTGACCGACATGGAGAACTCTCATCTCTACTAAAAATACAAAATTAGCCGGGCGTGGTAGCACGTGCCTGTAATCCCAGCTACTCGGGAGGCTGAGGCAGGAGAGTCACTTGAACACGGGAGGCAGAGAATGTAGCGAGCTGGGATCGTGCCATTGCATTCCAGCCTGGGCAACAAGAGTGAAACTCCATCTCAAAAGCAAACAAAAAACAAACCACCAGGTCCCGTCCCTCCTTCTCCCACAGCCTTCCAGGGCTCCCACTTCACTCAGCCAAAAACCCAAGTCCTCCCCATGGCCCACAAGTCCTTGCTGGACTGGCCTGCTTCACCAGCTACAGAGTTAGCAGGGCCCAGTGCAAAAGAAAACTGAAAGGCCCCTTGTTCAAAAATGATTAGGAATCTCGAAATGCAGCAGTAAATATTAACCCAAGCACAAGCACTGCTGAGGAGGGGGGGGCCTGGGCAAATGCATGAAGCCCCAGGCCCTGCCTCCCTCCGGCCTTCCTGACCTCCGCCCTGGCACCCTGATGCCAGGCACAGTCCTGCCCCAGGGCTTTTACACCTGCTGGTCCTGCCTCTGACTACCTCTGTACCCCATCCCCCTGTTCTCTCTCCTTCTTTGGGTCGTTTTAGGGGCGGAGGAAGCTGTCTCTGATCCTCCCTGCCACCTGTTTAACTTTGCACCTTCCCACCCTGCCATCCTCCCGGCTGGATTTTCTGCAGAACGGTCCCCACCATCTGACCTGCCGGGAATTCAGCTTGTTAATTTGTCTCTGTCTGTCTCCGGGCACCACCACCAGAGCAGGGACCCCCCCCACCCCCGCCCCCACCACAGGGCCCTGCAGCAGCAGGCCCTGGCACACAGTAGGCGTTCTATAAATGTGTCGCAAGAATGGCTTCCCTGAGAAAGGCGGCATTACCGCTGCCTTTCTGCAGAAAAGGAAACTGAGGCTCAGCGAGAACCACCGCCCAGCCAGAGCCAAGGTCACAGAGCACGTCCGTGGCACGCGTCCAGGTCGTGCCACGGCAGGGCTGGCGACTTCGACGCGGGCAGCCGGGTCCCTTTTCTTTGACAGATGGGGAAACCGAGGCCCGGCCTGCTGCCGGGTTGGTGGCGGGGCCGCGGCCCGCGGGGCGGGCTGGGCCTGGGCGTCACTGCGGGCGGGCCCCGGGGAGGCGGGCCGGGTTGGGGATCCGCAGGCCTCCCCGGGCGCGCGCCTCCCCCCCCTCGGCGGCGCGCACGGGCACGGGCGGCGGCGGCAGGTGGAGCCGGAGCCTCCGCAGCAGCCGAGCCACGGCCACTGCCGGCGTCGCCGCCATTAGACACAGCGGTGGGGCCGGGAGCGGGGAGGCGGGCGCGGGAGGGCGGGAGGGGCGCCGGGCGCAGGAGCAGCCCGGGCGCCGGGGCCGGGCGCGCGGGAGGGGCGCAGGAAGCGGGCGAGGCCGGGCGCGGGAGGCGCGGCAAGCCCCGGGAGCCGCCGATCGGCGCCGGGACAAAGGCGCGGCCGCCCGGCGCCCCCAGCAGCCCGAGCCGGGGCGCACAGCCGGGGCGCAGCCCGCGCCCCCCGCCGCGACTGACATGATGTTTCCACAAAGCAGGCATTCGGTAAGCGGGGCCCGTCCGCAGGTTCCCACCCCGGATCCCGGCCCTGCGCTCCCCACCCCCGGCTCCCGGCCCGCGCCCCCACCCCAGGCCCGGTGCCTCCGGGTCCACCCCCCAACTCCTGGCCCTGTCTCTCCCTCCAGCTTCGGGCCCATGACCCCTCCTGCCGTCAGTCTCCCGACACCCCCCAGCCCCGATCCACCCCAGCTTCCGGGCCCCGAGCCCCCCCCGCCCCAGCTCCCGGCTTGGCGCCCCCTTCGCCGGGACAGGCAGGGCCTCGGACGGCCTTGGCCTCGGGCCTGGGGCGCTCCGGGAGCCCCGCCAGGCACCTCTAGCGCGGGGATCCTTTGGGGGCCTGTGGTGGGGGGGCGATCCGAGGCGCACCCCTCCCGGAAGAGCGCGTCCCCGAGGAAGGGCGCCGGGAATCTGGGGTGGGCCCCCCGGGAAGATTTCGGGCGCCGAGAGACCCCTCCCCCAAGAGGGCTTTGCTGGGAGGACTCGCTGCCCCCCAACTTGGGGAGGGGGCTCCCTAGGGTGCGTATCCACCCCCCTCGGATGTGCACTCCCTCCTGGCGCTTTGGAGGGGCGGTAGAGGGCGCACCCTGCCCCCCATCTAGGGCAGGCCTTAAAACGCACCCCCACTGCTTGGAGGTGGCGGGGGTCGGGGCGGCTCCGGGCGCACCCACCCCCTCGGCTTCCCCTGGGAGAGGCGGGGGGCAGGAAGCGCGGGTGGGGGCCGCGCCAGGGGCCGTAAACACGGGCCCAGGAAGTGGGGCAGGAGGGGGGGCGCCGCAGCTGCGCGGCCGCTCCCTCCCGGCTGGCCCTCGAGGGGGGTCCAGCGCAAGCCAGGGCCTGACCCGGGCCGCCCCTTCCCCACAGGGCTCTTCGCACCTACCCCAGCAACTCAAATTCACCACCTCGGACTCCTGCGACCGCATCAAAGACGAATTTCAGCTACTGCAAGCTCAGTATCACAGGTGAGCTGGGGGGCCGAGGGTCCCTGCGTCCCGAGAAGGTGAGCCCCCCACCCCATTTCTTCTGCGCAGATGGCAAGGCCGAGGCCTGGAGGGGAGATTGGGAAAATAATGTATGCTAGACTCTGACCTAATACTTGACAAATACGGAATTCATTTATTTTAAACAGCTGCATTTTGTGGAGGACAAAACTGAGGCACAAAATAAGTTAAATAATTTGCCCAAAGACCCAGCTGTGTGGCTTCAGAGCCCCTCCCTCCTACCCAATCCCCCCAAGTCCCCCCTTGGATAAAAGACGATTGGAGTTAGGGCACGGACTCGCCGTCCCCCCAATCCCCAAAACAAACATTTTGCAGCCTGGTCATCTCTCTTTGCCCAGTTTTGGAGAAAGGGTTCCCAGCATCAGTCAGATTCTCCGAGGTGCTTCTTTCGGAAATCTGGCGTTTCTGAAGAGCTTGCCGTGCTGTGGTATCTAAGGGGAAGGAACTATTTAGTCCTTTTACACTTAAAGAAATTTAATCCCAGGCCGGGTGCCACCGGTGGCTCACGCCTGTAACCCCAGCACTTTGGGAGGCTGAGGCGGGTGGATCACTTGGGGTCAGGAGTTCGAGACCAGCCTGGGCAACATGGCGAAACCCCGTCTCTACTAAAAATACAAAATTAGCCGGGTGTGGTGGCAGACGCCTGTAATCCCAGCTACTTGGGTGGCTGAGGCAGGAAACTTGCTTGAACCCGGGAGGTGGAGGTTGCAGTGAGCAGAGATCGAACCACCACACTCCAGCCTGGGTAACAGAGAGAGACTTGGTGTCCGGAAAAAAAAAAAAAAAAAAAAAAAAAAAGAAGAAGAAACTTAAGCCCAGAGAGGTTATTTCCTCGGGGATGTCCGTAGCATTGAGGAAGTGGCAAGGCTGAGGTTTGCACCAGGTCTCTCTCCTGGTTTAAGGTTTAAGGATACAGATTTTCACCTGCCCTACTCTGGAGGGGCACGCCGGGCCTGGGAATCTGGAGGAAGTCAGGCTACGCTGAAACCCCCGTTTGGCCTTGGGGCCCTCTCCAAACTGAAGTGTGCCCACCCCAGAAATGTTCCTGGAAGGATCCTGGATTTCCTCCAAGTAGAAAGGGGAATCTCAATTTTGTTGTTGCTATTGCAAATATCCAACCTTTTTGGGTACTCCCTGTGTGCTAAAGACCATACATGCCTCCTCAAGCTTCATCTTTCCTGTTGTCCGACTGTCGTACCCATTCTCAAGATGGGCAAACTGAGACACTGACGGTCGAAGGCGCTGGAGTCGGCTTTCCACGCAGGCCCCAGAAGCTTTTGTTCGGGTCCCTCGATGTGAAGGGTTAGAGACCGCCTGGTGAGCCCTGGGGCTGACCTGATTCCACAGGGAAGGGATCAGATGGCGGTCACAGTGCTGTGTGACCTCTGCTAAGCCGGAAGCCCTCTCTGAGCTTTGGGGTCTCCATCCGCTGGGCCTGCGCTTCCTGCTACCCAACGAGGGTCCCTGCCATACAAGGCACACACCGGATGTTTGAGGTATAACAGCCACTGGGTGGCCGGATCACCCTATTTTTCAAGAAAGGCCAGAAATCCAGGGTTTGAAGTGAAACTGTTTTTGTTGTTTTTGTTGTTGTTTTGTTTTGAGACGGAGTCTTGCTCTGTCACCAGGCTGGAGTGCAGTGGCGCGATCTCGGCACACTGCAACTTCCACCTCCTGGGTTCAAGCGAATCTCCTGTTTCAGCCTCCCAAGTAGCTGGGATTACAGGCGTGCACCACCACACCTGGCTAATTTTTGTATTTGCAGTGGAGATGGGCTTTCTTTATGTTGGCCAGGCTGGTCTCGAACTCCTGACCTCAAGTGAACCACCCGCCTCGGCCTCCCAAAGTGCTGGGATTACAGGCGTGAGCCACTGCACCCAGCCCCAATTTTTTTTTTTTTTAATGGTAGCAACAAATGCACATTTTAAAAGAAAACTAGAGAAAAGTTGGTGGCGGCCAAAGCATCCTCAACCGGGCACACTTGTCTCTGTTGGAGCAAAGTGCCAGGCTCCTGGGGTATCCTAAGATCCACGTGCATTTATGGGATGCTTACTGTATGCCAGGTACTGTTCTAGAACTTTCCTTGTCTGAATTCATTGACTCTTCTCTACCACACTCTGCGAGGTTAGTGTCACAGAAGAGGAAGTGAAGCCCAGAGAGGTAGTGGAGTTTGCCTAGAGTCACACAGCAGGGAAGACGCAGGGCTGAGCTTTGAACCCAGTCCGAGAGGGGGCAGGGATGGTAGAAACAGGTAAGCCACAGCCAGGTCCGCAGGGGCCCTGTGCTGGATTGGATTTAAATAGGTTAAAGGACACCACCCCCACCACCACCACCAGTTCTTTTCCTGGACTGGGAGGCCCTCCTGCCTGCTCTCTTCCCTCCGGCCATGACGCCCTCATGGGGGCTTTGAGAAATGTCCCACAGCTCCTGCTTCCCGGGAGGGCCTATAAGAAGCTCTGGTGTCAGCCACCTGGACTGGCCAGGTGGAGTGGGAGAAACGGTGTGTTTTGTCTCAGCTAAAGAAAAAAGGCTGTTAGGAAGGACTAAGAGGGAGCTGAGGGGTCTGCCCGGGAAGCCCAGGCCCCCCATGAAGCTAGGGTCCCCGTGGGAAGTCCAGCTGGGAGCCGCCTCGCAGCCCCAGACGCGCTCAGCCTCTTTGTACGTTCTATTTGGGTCTGGAAAATTTTCCCCTGTGGTTGAGAGCTTGGGCTGTTGCTTGGCTGTGTGACCTTGAGGCAGCTCCTCACCCTCTCAGGGTGTCCACTGTGTCATCTATAAAAGGAGCATGACAATGACATTGCGGGCCTCATCGGGATCGTGAGAGGTAAAGGCTCGTGCAACTCTCTGAGCCAGCATTGCTGTGCGTCCTCTAACTTCAGTTGTTCCTAGAATGTTGGATATTTTCGCCCGACCAGATCTGCAAAGGTGGTTTCATCACCCCTTCTTACAGTCAGGGACCCTGATGCTCTCCCCTCCCCCCAGCATCACAGAGAGCTCAACTGTTACCAGCTTCCCTGCCCCTCAATTCAACATCCTCAGCCCCTATCAAAGTTTATGGCTTCGTTGACCAGGCACGGTGGGTGGCTCACATCTGTAATCCCAAGAGGTTTGGGAGGTCGAGGCAGGAGGATTGCTTGAGCCCAGGAGTTTTTGAGACCAGCCTGGGCAACATGGGGAGACCCCCGTCTCAATTTTAAAAAAAAATGTTTGACCCTCTGAGAATTGGCTGATCTTTCCCTTACAGGGGTCTTGGGGCCTTGGAGCCTCAGTTTCCTCCCCTGGATCACAGAGGGTGGGGGGCTCTTATCCAGCTGCCACCAACCACCCCGTCTCCCCCTGTGCCTCCTTAGCCTCAAGCTTGAATGTGACAAGTTGGCCAGTGAGAAGTCGGAGATGCAGCGTCACTATGTGATGGTAAAGTAACTCCGCCCCTAGGTCCAGTGTTGAAGGTGGGGGACAGGGCCCCCCACACCCCATCCACCACGGGCAGCTGCTCCCTAAACCCCGGCCACCTCCCCTGGGAAGCGCGAGGACTCGGGGCCTGTTCTCCACTCAGCCAGCCCCTGCTGGGCTGAGCCTGCCTTGCTAGCCTGGCAGCTGGCCGAGGCAGTGGCCTAGGTGCCAAACCGCCGGGTTGCAGACCGGCCCTGCCAGGTCCCCCGGCTGTCCTTGGCAGTGGAGGAGGGAGGAGGAGGAGGCTCACCGGCTGTGAAAGCCAACAGCCAGGAACTGACGTGGGGGAGCAGCCGGGTCCCTCCCCACCGCCAAGGTCCCAGCGTCCACACGCTTAACCCCTTTGGGCCCGAGCTCAAAGAGGAAGCCTGTGGGAGGGAGTCTGAGCCCTACTTATTTTGGGGGGCTGAGGTGTGACACTGCATTGCTGCTGCCAGAATCACTTTCTCAGTTTAGTAACCACCAGGTGGCAATTTCTGCATCAAAAATCCCCTCCCTTACCCCCGCTTGGCCTGGCCCTCAAGCCGCGATGCTGGGGTCTCAGCCCAGAACCCAAATCTCCCAGACTGTGGGGGAGGCAGAGCCAGACCCTAACCCTCCCAGCCGGAAGGATAGGGCTGGGGGCAGATAGAGGGACCTAGGACCTGCCTGAGGAAGACTATATGGAGAAGGGGGGCACACAGCTGGGGTCTTGCAGGATGAGTAGGAGTTCACCAGACAGAGACGGAGAAGCTATGTGAAGGCCTGGGAATGAACTTGGTTTTCTCCCCCAGGGGTGACGGGGAGCCATGGGAGGGTTTAGAGCAGGGGAGGGGCAGGGTGAGATCTGGGGCTTCGGGCAGGGGTAGCTGCTGGCCCCAGAGCCAGCAGGCTTTGTTTATCTCTCACTGTTTATACCCAGGCAGGCAAACTTCCCTGGAGTCTGGGCCCACCCGCAGACAGATCATAGAAAGATACAAGATTAGGAGCCCTGGAATGTGTGTTCTCGCGGTGCACACGGAGTGGGGGAGGAGCCAGGCCAGGGCTAGGGACCTAAAGTGCCTCCAGTCTCCATCCGCAGCCCCAGTGGGCCCCTTGCCCCTCTCCCAGGCTGGCTGGGACGCTGGGTGTGGGCGTCTCTCCCTCCTGCTCTTTCCCTCCCACCTGCCTCGTTTCTTTCCTGCCCTCAGCTGTCTCTTGCTGTCTCCCCCCTTTGTCTGTCTCTGCCACTCCCCTATCTCTTTGTCTCCATGCCCCCCCATCCTTCCCCGCCCTCATCTCCCGCTCCCTCTCTCTCTCCCCCATACAGTACTATGAGATGTCCTACGGTTTGAACATCGAGATGCACAAACAGGTACGCCCATCTCCTCCTCCTCCTCCTTCCCCCCTCCTCCCCCTCTGCCCCCCGCCTCCAGCACCCCCTTGGGCACCCCCAGGCAGGTAGCGGCCAGCCTTTGGCTGGGCACCAAGCCAGCCCTGTTATCCTGTTACCTCCTAAGCCCTTCCCAAGCTCCCTCTCTCCTCCCCACCGCCTCTTTCTCAGGCCTCCCTTGGAGTGTTTTCTGGGGGTGGCGGGAGAGGCGGAGACCTTCCCCACAACCTGTGGCCCCAGCCCTCCCTACATTCCCACGAGCGCTCACTATCTGCCAGGGGCCTGAGTGGCCGAGCCCTGAGGAATGTAGCCGAGGAATGTGCAGTCTGGCCTCATCCTTCATTTACTGCCCTCTAAGCTGCAGGCGACAGCCGGTCTCCAGCCCCACCTTTGCCACGGACTGGCTGCCCTTGGGCCCGAACATGGGTTTGCTCATCCCACCCTGGCCAGACCTAGCCCCTCTTAGAGAGAAGCCGCAAGTGGCAGGGCTGGGCTGGGCCCCGTGCGGGCCTCCTGGGGCTGGCCTGCACCTGCCACCCGTCCAGGACTGACGCTGACTTCATCTGTGTGTTCCAGGCGGAGATCGTCAAAAGGCTGAACGGGATTTGTGCCCAGGTCCTTCCCTACCTCTCCCAAGAGGTGAGAGCCAGGGCCTCAGGGAGGAGGTGCCGGGGGCCCTCCCCTTGCCCAGCCCCTGTCCACTGCAACCATCTTGGGGGGCGTGCTGGGCGCCCCGGGGCACATGCCTCCCCTCTCTGGACCTCCCTGGCTCTGGACACTAGAGCCGGCCTGTGCAGAAGAATCCCCGGGCCAGAGACACTCCAGGGGTGCAGGGGTGTGGGGGCCGGGCCTCACCCTGCTCTGGAATTGCCAGCTGGAGTGAGTCATGTCATAGGTAGAAATGTCGGATGGGCCAAAACTGCACCAGGAATGTTTTTTTCTCATCTCTCTTCCTCCTTTCACCCTCTCGAGAACATCCTTCAGGCCCTGCGGGCTGCGCAGGACCGAGGACTAGAGGGTGTGTTTCGGGGATGGGGTAGCACAGGGCGGTCCCCCATGGACACAGCCACATAGATAGGTATGAGCACATCAACATACGGGAGATACACACAGACACAGACACGCACGGATACACGGCGTGTGCAGACAGCACAGGGTCACACACGCAGGAATGTGCAGCTACACGTGAGCACACGTGATCCTGAGCACACACTACCACATGCACACACACCCAGAGGAACCTGACACCCAGCTTCTCTTCTCCTTTCTTGGGTTCTGAGGCTCAGGATGCAAGGCTGCCCCTCCCCAGGGCCATGTAAGGCCCTTCTCCTGTCCCTGCCAAGTTTACTGTCAAAAATTTGTAATTTCCTCTTTAATCGCTGTATCTCAGGATCCTTTGGGTGCCCTGCTTTGCCCAGGGACAAGTCTAGAAGGACCCAATGAAAGCCCTAGAGAAAAGGGCAATTGGAACTCTTCAGAACGGAGGCTTCCTGGTGGCCAAAGCAAAAAGGGAGATTGATAGATTCTAGCATCTGCTGGCCACAGAGTCAGGTGTTTGGGGAGAGCTGGGGGAGGAACTGCCCTGAACCTAGGCCCATTCCCCAGCTGGTTCTGCCAGAATTCATTGGGCCCTCTCCAGCCATGGTAGGAGAAGGGCTCAATTTGGCCGGACTCAGGGCACAGTCTTGGAGCTCCTAGGATCAGGACGTCCCTGTACAGTTGGGCAGGTTGTGTACTGCACAAATATTCATGTCTTTCACGTCTCTGTACATGGCTGCAGACATAGGATAGGTCAGGATCCGGGGTTTCTCCCAGACTCACTCAAAGGCCGTTTTCTAACTACTTGGCACAAAACCCTTTTAATCGTTTTCTGCACTTTTCCATTTATCTCCATTGGCCAGATGAAGAGACGAGCTTGGTGAAAGGAAGCAGTTGGAGAGAGGGAAGGCGCTTTCTGATGGGGTTGAAAACCACTGGGAGGAGCAGACATGATGGCCCACTTGGTAGTGGGGCTCCTCCTGGCCTCAGGGTAGCCCCCGCCTCCTCTCTCAGTCAGGATCAGGAGGAATCACTGCCTTTCCTCTCTCCTCACCCCCTTCCAGCACCAGCAGCAGGTCTTGGGAGCCATCGAGAGGGCCAAGCAGGTCACCGCTCCTGAGTTGAACTCTATCATCCGAGTACGTATGGGGACCTGGGCGGGTGGGCGGGGGACAGGTGGGCCCTAGGCAGCTAACGTTCCCCTCCCCCACCCTGCAGCAGCAGCTCCAAGCCCACCAGCTGTCCCAGCTGCAGGCCCTGGCCCTGCCCTTGACCCCACTGCCTGTGGGGCTGCAGCCGCCTTCGCTGCCGGCGGTCAGCGCAGGCACCGGCCTGCTCTCGCTGTCCGCGCTGGGTTCCCAGGCCCACCTCTCCAAGGAAGACAAGAACGGGCACGACGGTGACACCCACCAGGAGGATGACGGCGAGAAGTCGGATTAGCAGGGGGCCGGGACGGGGAGGGTGGGAGGGGGGACAGAGGGGAGACAGAGGCATGGAGAGAAAGGAATGTTTAGCACAAGACACAGCGGAGCTCGGGATTGGCTAAACTCCCATAGTATTTATGGCGGCTGACTGCGGAGGCCCCAGTCCGACTGACTGACAGGCCACCTCTAGCTTTCTTCCTACCCCAGTCCCGGCCTCCCTCCTCCTGCCCTGCAGCCTGGATAGGTGGATACCTGCCCTGACATGTGAGGCAAGCTGAGGCCTGGAGGGTCAGATGGGAGACCAGGTCCCAAGGGAGCGAGACCTCGAGAAGCCCAGAACCCCTGGCCCTTCCCCCGTTTTGAACACGTGTAACTGACAGTCTGCCCGGGCCCCTCGGGGCACACGCCACTGCTCTCTCACCCTGGTACTGCATGCACGCAATGCTAGCTGCCCCTTTCCCATCCTGGGCACCCCGAGTCTCCCCCGACCCCGGGTCCCAGGTCTGTTCCCACCTCCACTTCCTGCCCCACTCACCACCTCTGCTAGTTCCAGACGCCTCCACGCCCACCTGGTCCTCTCCCATTGCCCACAAAAGAGGGGGCACGAGGGACGAGCTTAGCTGTGCTGGGAGGAGCAGGGTGAGGGTGGGCGACCCAGGATTCCCCCTCCCCTTCCCAAATAAAGATGAGGGTACTAAAGTTGTCTTGGTTTTTATTTTATTATTATTTTTTTTCTTTTTCCAGTATACTAGCTTGTCTTTTAAGAAAGGGGATATTAAAAAAAAAAAGACAAAATGTTTTTAAAAAAAAAAAGCAACACCCACACCTGTGTCTGTATATAGTCAGCTTATCTTGTGTTCAGTCGTTTGATCTCTACAGAGAGAAGTGGAAAATGCTGTATCAAGGGTGGGCTTAGCTGTGCCTTTCAAATAAAGATGTGAGAAGGTTCAGTGCTGTGTCCCTGCCTCTGTGTCGTGGCTGCCCCCGGGGGAGGATGGGGTTCCTTCCAATGTGAGACACCCTCCTAGAACATCAAGAGTTCCTAGCAGGTGCGGTGGCTCACGCCTGTCATTCCAACACTTTGGGAGGCCGAGGCAGGCGGATCACTTGAGGCCAGGAGTTCCAGACCAGCCTGGCCAACATGGTGAAACCCCATCTCTACTAAAAATACAAAAAGTAGTCAGGTGTGATGGCAGCCCTGTAGTCCCAGCTACTCAGGAGGCTCAGGCAGGAGAATCGCTTGAACCCACTGAGGCGGAGGTTGTAGTGAGCTGAGATTGCGCCACTGCGCTCCAACCTGGGTGACAGTGAGACTCTGTCTCAAAAAAAAAAAAAAAAAAAAACCTGAACAAGAGTGTTCAGAGCTGCTGTAATTTGTCATAATTACCCCCAATCAAATAGGTAGGTTGTGACATGGTCACACAGTGGAATACTACACAGCCATGAAAAAAGGCTGCTCCTGGTGGCTCACACCTGTAATCCCAGCACTTTGGGAGGCCAAGGTGAGAGAATCACTTGAGGCTGGGAGTTCAAGACCGGTCTGAGCAACACAGTGAGCCCCTATCTGCAAAAATACAAGAATTAGCCGGGCATAGTGGTGTGCACCTGTGGTCCCAGCGACTTGGGAGGCTGAGTGGGGAGGATTGCTTGAGCCCTGGAGGTCAAGGCTGTAGTGAACTATGATCATGCCACTGCACTCCAGCGTAGCTGACAGAGAGATTCTGTCTCAAAAAAGAAAGAAAAGATTATCTTTGGCTCTCACTGCCCTTGAATAAATCATAAATTCTTCACCTCGGCCCAGGAGACCCTACCCATCTTTCATTCCTACTCAACAGGCTGCAGCCAAGGTGGAACATCTTGCTATCCCTTGCCTTGAGGCCTTTTCATGTGCTGTTCCCTCTGCCTGGAACAGGGTTGTCTTATTTCCCCTCCCCAGGCATTCTAATTCTCCGAGACTGCCTAGAAGTCACTTTTCTGAAGGCCTCCTCTGACTCTCACCCACCAAAAGCAGGGTGGGTTTCTCAACATCCCTGCCCCAGTTCCCATACAAAGACCCTGAGACCAGCCAGACACGCTGGCACACACCTGTAATCCCAACACTGGGAGGCTGACATTGGAGAAGCGCTTGAACCCAGGAGTTCAAGACCAGCCTGGGCAACATACGAAGACTTCATCTCTACAAAAAATAAAAATAAGGCCGGGTGCGGTGGCTCATGCCTGTAATCCGAGCACTTTGGGAGGCCAAAGTGGGAGGATCATTTAAGGCGAGGAGTTCGAGACCAGCCTGGACAACATGGTGAAACCCCATCTCTACTAAAAATACAAAAACGTAGCCGGGTGTGGTGGTGTGCGCCTGTAGTCCCACCTACTCCGAAGGCTGAGGCAGGAGGATTGCTTGAGCTTAGGAGTTTGAGGCTGCAAGGAGCCATGATTGCGCCACTGAACTCCAGCCTGGCTAGTGAGCGAGACACTGTCCTTTTTTAATAACTAAAACTGGCCCGGTGCAGGGGGTCTCTCCTTTTTTCCCCCCACTTTGGGAGGCCGAGGTGGGCGGATCACCTGAGGTTGGGAGTTCGAGACCAGCCTGACCAACATGGGGAAACCCTGT
Source organism: Papio anubis (assembly GCF_008728515.1). NCBI lineage: Eukaryota > Metazoa > Chordata > Mammalia > Primates > Cercopithecidae > Papio > Papio anubis. Next base: position 48,416,703 of record NC_044995.1, on the reverse strand, counting down.
CTCTACTAAAAATACAAAATTAGCCGGGCATGGTGGCGGGTGCCTGTAATCCCAGCTACTTGGGAGGCTGAGGCAGGAGAATCCCTTGAACCCGGGAGGTGGGGGTTGAAGTGAGCCAAGATTGTGCCCTTGAACTCCAGCCTGGGCAACAAGAGCAAAACTTCGTCTCAAAAAAAAAACAAAAAACAAAAAACTGTGAGTGTGAAAGACATCAGCAGCTGTCACAGATATGGCACAGATGTCCTAGGATGGTCCTCCACATGGAGCGTCCGGCCTGGGTTTAAATCCTGGCTCTTCCTCTCACAGCTGATTCAGGCAAGTGGCTTCACCACGCTGGGGCGTAGTTTCCCTATCTGTAAAATGGGTATAATTACAGAACAGATCCTTGTTAGGAAGACCCCATTTTAATCCCTGGAAAGTGCTCACAGCAGAGGCTGGTGCATTCATTCTTTTTTTTTTTTTTTGAGACAGACTGTCGCTCTGTTGCCCAGGCTGGAGTGCAGTGGCACGATCTCGGCTCACTTCAACCCCCACCTCCTGGGTTCAAGGGGTTCTCCTGCCTCAGCCACCCAAGTAGCTGGGACTACAGATGGATGCCACCATGCTCGGTTAATTTTTGCTGTTGTTTTTTGAGACAAAGTCTCGCTCTGTCGCCCAGGCTGGAGTGCACTGGCATGATCTCTGCCCACTGCAACCTCTGTCTCCCGGGTTCAAGCGATTCTCCTGCCTCAGCCTCTCACGTAGCTGGGATTACAGGCACCCACCACCACACCCTGCTAATTTTTTGTATTTTTAGTAGAGATGGGGTTTCACCATATTGGCCAGGCTGATCTCGAACTCCTGACCTCAGGTGATCTGCCCGCCTCGGCCTCCCAAAGTGCTGGGATTACAGGCGAGAGACACCGCAGCCCGGCCCATTCATTCATTTATAGAGACTCTACCCTGCGTCCCAGAGACACATCAGGGAACAAGACAGAAAGCCCCGCCCTCCTGGCTGGGGTGAGCAGATAAACAAGTAAAATATACTGCGTGTCAGCGGGTGTGTCGATAGAGAAAGACTAGGCGGGGGCGAACGGGGAACGGGGAGTGTGGGTTGCATTTTTCTGTGTGAAATCTACACACAGAAAGAACTGCAGGAATGCCAGTACATTTATTGGGGGGTTCCCCATCTCCGACCCTTAGGGGTGATTTGGGGCAAGTGAAATCACGGTCTGATCTCAATTTCTGGAAAATTGTTCTGAGAATTAGAACTTCTGCAAGGGCTCGAGTGTCAGCTAGTAATAATAATAATAACAGTAATAAGTATTACTGATATGGATGTTGCTGGCAGCAGAAGGGTGCCTCGGGGGGGGGGTCACAAGCCCGACACCCCACAAGGGGTCTTCTCGGAAGAAGGGGTCCTGCCTACTCAGTCACAGCCTGGCCTGCGATCTGGGGGTCTCCCAAGGACCCGCAGGGTTTGGGGAGGGTCCCGGGACCCGCTGCGGGGCGGGTGGTAGGGGGCGTCCTGGGGGGCGTTCTCGGGGCCGGGAAGCCGGGGCGGGCGGAGGCGGGGGCTCCGAGCCCCCTCCCCGCCGCGGCCGCCCCGCGCTTAACGACTGCGCCGCGGGCGACCTCGGCTAATTGATCCGCTAATGGGCCCCGCGCCGCGGCCGCGCCTAATGAGGCGGAGGACGGGGGAGGGCAGGGGGAGGGGAGGGGAGAGAACAGCGGGGAGGCGGGGGTAGGGAGAGGAGGGGGAGAGGGAAAGGAGGAGGGGAGGAGAGAGAGGAGGGAAGGGGAGGGAGAGGATGGAGAGGGAGGGGCGTGGGGGAGAAAACTGAGGGGAGGGAGGAAGGAGGGAAAGCAGGAAGGGAGGGGAAGAAGAATAGGAGGGTGGGGGAGAAGGAGGGAGAGAAGGGAGGAGGAGGGGGAGCAGGAGGGAGGGAAGGGAAGAGGAGGGGGAGGGGGAGGAGGCACAGCATGCTCCCAGCTCCTTGCATAGGACCGGAGGGGAGCAGAGAGGACTGGGGTGAGCCCATACTCCTTTCTGGTTACCTCTCCCCCTCTAACACCCTGTTTCCTCTGGAAGCCCCTTCTCCAAGGCTCTCCTCCGACCCCACTCTTCTCCCAGCCCCCCTACCCCATTCTGAGGGACTTTCTAGAATGTGAGGAGATCTCCTGCCTGCTGGGCCTCAGTTGCCCCCATCCACACAATAGTTCTCAGTGGAGGGAGGAGAATCCCGCAGGCCCAGGTGGCAGGACTCTAGGTGTGGGGCGGGGGAGGGCCTGTCCCGTCCCTCTACAGGGACGGGGACTGGGGACTCCGGGGTCTAAAATCCTCCAGTCCCCCCACCTCTACACCCCAAAGGGCCAGGCTCTGGCAGAGGGTGGGAGAACTTACGGAACCCCCCTTCCCCATCCCCAGCCGGGGAGGAAAAGGAGCGGGGAACAGGAGCTAAAGCTAGGAGTCCGCATTAGACATTCACAGTCAGGCCGGCAAGGTGCCTGTGCTGGCTGAATTGTCTGCAGCTGAGCCTTCTCCATCCCTGTGTGTGCCCTTCAGGCAGTCTTGGGGGAGAAGATGAAAGCTGCACCTGCAGTGCTGGTGGAATTAGGGACCTAGAAATGATCCCGCTCTCTCCCCATTGTGCAGATGGGAAAACTGAGGCCCACGGAAGGTCAGAACATTTGCTCAAGGGCAGGAATAAGTCAGGGCTGTAGCTGAGTCTCCTGCTGTCTGCTCAGGGACCTCTTTGCCCTCCCCCCGCCGCGCTAGGAGCAACCAGACTAATTAGGAAGGCAAAGAAATCATAAAGATAACAGTAATACCGGCGGTGATGTCCTGAACATCCAACCTGCCTCCAGCAATGCTGGAGTGATGCAGTGAAACTTGGATCTCTCAAAGGATTCTTGCAAATGCCTCTGAAGGGCTATTTTTACAGGTAAGGAAACTGAGGCTCTAAGTGGTCACAGAGTCGGGGAATCTGGATTCAAATGCAGGAAATTCAGGATCTTAATCATCTGGTTGGTTGGTTGGTTTCTGAGACGGAATTTCGCTCTTGTTGCCCAGGCTGGAGTGCGGTGGTGCAGTCGTGGCTGACTGCAACCTCTGCCTCCTGGGTTCAAGCTATTCTCCTGCCTCAGCCTCCCAAGTAGCTGGGATTGCAGGCATAGCCACGGCTACCAAGTTACTTGTATTTTTTTTTTTTTTTTTTTGACACTTGAGTCTCTCTGTCGCCTAGGCTGGAGTGCAGGGCCCATCTCAGCTCACTGCAAAGCCCGGCCCTGGCCCACGCATTCTCCCTGCCTCAGCCTCCTAATAGCTGGGACTACAGGCGCCTCAGCCACCACTCGCTAGTTTTTATATTTTTTAGTAGAGACGGGTTTCACCGTGAGACAGTAGCCAGGATGGTCTCAATCTCCTGACCTCGCGGATCGGCCCCGGCCTCCCAAAGTGCTGGGATTACAGGTTTGAGCCACCACACACAATTTTGTATTTTTAGTAGACATGGGGTTTCACCATGTTGGGCTGCTGGTCTTGAACTCCTGACCCTGAAGTGATCCGGCCCACTCGCCTCCCAGCAAGTAGGATTATAGGTGTGAGCCACTGGCAACAGCCAGGGATCTTAACCATTTGGCTTTGGCTTAGCCGACCCACTGATTAGTGGGGAGGAGGAGAATTTATATTGTGAATAATTGATCTGGTGCAGAGTTAGCGGCCAGCAGGATTGGCTGAGGCAGGGCTGACCTTGGAGGCTCACGGCCCCCACCCCGTGTTCACTGCCTCAGTCTGACCCTTCCTGGCATCTTCTCTGTAACTGAAAGTGTTCAGACATGGTCCCAGGTGGGGCCTTTCCCTCTGCCTGAAACACTCTGTTCCTAGTTCAGTCATCCCCATCACAATCACTTTTTCCTGCGATCTTTGTTTTTATTTTTATTTTGAGACAGAGTCTCACCTGGTTGCCCAGGCTGAAGTGCAGTGGTGCACTCATAGCTCACTGCAGCCTCAACCTCCCGGGCTCAGGTGATCCTCCCATGTTGGCCTCCTAAGTAGCCAAGACTACAGGTACACACCACCACAGCCAGCTAATTTTTTTTTTTTTTTTTTTGTAGGAACAAGGTCTTGCCATGTTGGCCAGGCTGGTCTCAAACTCCTGACCTCGAGTGATCCACCCACCTCGGCCTCCCACAGTGCTGGGATGACAGGTGTGAGCCACCGCGCCCGACTTTCCCTGCCTTGATCTTCACAGCATTTCTCCCTCCGCACAATTTGTTCCAACAAATATTCCCTTGTCCACTGCTTTTCTCGACTCTAATATGGGTTTGGTGAAGAGAGTTTGTCTGTTTGGGTTGCTACTATAGATCCTGGGGCCTAGAATCATGCCTGGCACACAGTAGGTGTGTAGTGATTAGGGAACAAAATGAGAAAATGGCAGTGAAGGCTGGGCATGGTGGCTCACACCTGTAATCCCAGCACTTCGGGAGGCCGAGGCAGGAGGGCCAAGTCGGGCCAGAAGTTTGAGACCAGCCTGGGCAACATGGTGAAACCCCATCTCTACTAACTTAAAGACAAAAATTAGCTGGGCGCAGATGACACTCCTGTAATCCCAGCTACTTAGGAAGCTGAGGAAGGAGAATCGCTTGAACCCCGGAGGCGGAGGCTGCAGTGAGCAGAAATCATGCCACCGCACTCCAGCTGGGTGACAGAGTCAGACTCCTTCTCAAAACAGAAAAGGGCAGAGAAGCCTATGAGATGGGTGGATGTGGGCCAGCCCTGTAGGATCCTGCCCGCCCTACAGGCCAGGAGCTGGGGCATAGGGAGCCATGGGTGGTGTTTGAGCAGAAAAGGGGCAGCACATGCAGATGTGTGATTAGTGAGATCCTCCACGGGACACCAGGGGGCAGGCTGGAGGGGAAACTGAGGCAGGAAGTCACGAGGAGGCCCCTGTGCCACTTAGGTGTTTTATTTATTTTTTTGTTTTTTGTTTGTTTGTTGTTTCTGGTGAGATGGAGTCTCTGTGGCCCAGGCTGGAGTGCAGTGGCATGATCTTGGCTCACTGCAACCTGGGTTCAAGCCATTCTCTTGCCCCAGCCTCCCAAGTAGCTAAGATTACAGGGATGCACCCCCACGCCTGGGCTACTTTTTATATTTTTGTTGTTATTGTTGTTGTTTTGTTTTTGGTTTTTGAGACGCAGTTCTGTTGCCTGTCACCCACAGGCTGGAGTGGCTGATTCACCCTCACTGCAACCTCTGTCACCTGGGTTCAAGCAATTCTCCTGCTTCAGCCTCCTGAGTAACTGGGATTACAGGCCCCCACTGCCATGCCTGGCGAATTTTTTTGTATTTTTAGTAGAGATGGGGTTTCACCATGTTGGCCAGGCTGGTCTCAAACTCCTGACCTCAAATGATCTGCTTGTCTTGGCCTCCCAAACTGCTGGGATTACAGGTGCGAGCCATGACCCAGGTCCCAGTTAGATGTTTTGACTGATATTAAAAACTGCAGAGGCCAGGCGTGGCGTGGTGGCTCATGCCTGTAATCCCAGCACTTTGGGAGGCCAAGATGGGCAGATCACGAGGTCAGGAGTTCCAGACCATCTCACAAAAAAAAAAAAAAAAAAAAAAAAAAAAACTGCAGAAGGCACCAGGTGCCATGGTTCATGCCTATAATCCCAGCACTTTGGGAGGCCGAGGCTGGAAGATTGCTTGAGGCCAGGCGTTGGAGACCAGCTTGGGTAATATAGCAAGACCCAATCTCTACAAAAACTCAAAATATGAGCCAGCCATGGTAGTGAAGACTGGGGTCTCAGCTACTTGGGAGGCTGAGGTGGGAGGACTGCTTGAGCCTTGCAAGGAGCCGTGATCATGCCACCACACCCCAGCCTGGGCGACAGAGTGAGACCTTGTCTCAAAGCAGTAACAAAACACAAAAAGCTCTGCCAGGCGAGTTGGCTCATGGCTGTAATCCCAGCACTTTGAGAGGCTGAGGCGGGAGGATCACTTGAGGCCAGGAGTTTGAGAGCAGCCTGGGCAACACAGTGAGACCCCAATCTCTAAAAAATAAAATACAATTTAAAATTAAATTAAAAACTAGAGAAGGGAGCTGAAACCACCCCTGCATGGTTTCCCCTCTGAGGGCCTAGGGTTCCCTCTGACTTTCTCTCCTGGGTAATGTCTGTCTTTGTCCCCCTCCTTCTCTGAGTCCCCACTGCCTTTAAAAAAATATTTCCATTCATTTAAATTGTTAAGTCGAATATGAAACCCACTTCCGAGCTAGTACTGGAGAATGGACAGAACTGGTGCTTAACGAGAGCAGCTTCTACATAGGATCCCTAGGGACTTGGGGAAAAGGGACAGACCCCTAATATGAAGCAAATAGAACTCAGGTTTGAAACAGATTATCCAACAATCTCCCTCATCTGGCCCCCTCTGCCTCGGGGCTCTCTGATGGTCTCGTCTCCCTCTTTCTGCGATCTCTGGGCTTCTCCCTCTGTCCTTCAAAGTCGCCAGCTTGGGTTCCCTAACCTTCCCTGGATCTCTTGATTGGCGCCCCCCTCCCTCTCCCTCTCCCTCCACCTCCGCCCCCTCTGCCCCCTTCCCCCACCTCTCCCCTCCTTCCTCCCTGCCCCTACACCGGGTCCCCTCCACCCGGGGACCTCCTCCCCTCCCCTCTCCTTCCCTCTCCTTCCCTTCCCTCCCCTCTGCCGCCTCCCGCTTTGTCCCTCCGCTTCCTCCTCCATTCTCTCCTCTTCTCCCTCCTCTTCCCTCCTACACCCCTGTCTCAGATCCTAGTCCCGGGGAGGGGCGGTCCCTACGCTCCCCGCGCTCCCCATGTTCCCCACGCTCCCCTACTGCCCCTCTCCCCTGCTGGGCCAGGCCCCCGTGGCTAATGGTGGGTTCCCCAGCAGCAGTGCGGGAGGAGGGGGCGAGCAATCTTGCCCTAGGCCTGCCCAACCCTGGAACTCGCCCCCCCAACCCTCGAACTCGCCCCCGCCACCCTCCCTCCTCAAGGGCAGCCACAGAGCTCCCAGCTGGAGCACGTGGCTGTGTGACCCTGGGCAGGTCACTAGGCGTCTCTGGGCCTGTCTGCCTCCAAAGCCTGACCTCCCAGCAACTGGATTGGTGGGGAAGGAATTAAAACCCCACCTGGGGCAGCAGCAGACCTTTCATTCCTGTATTTATTGGGCACCTATTGTGTGCCAGGCTTGGGTATCCCTCGCGGAGCCCACAGAGTCATGGGGAAGGTTTGGAAGATAGGCCAAGACCATTTCAGAGAACACCAAGTGGTAGAAAGAAAAATCTAGCAAGGGCTGGTGACAGAGATGGGGCTGCTTGGCCCAGGAGAGGAGGGAAGGCCTCTCTGAGGGGGTGACATTTGAGTTGAGAAGGGCTTGACAGCAAGAGCCCATCTTGGGGAGGAGGCTGTCGAGGAGGGGGCAGGTGCTCCAGGCAGAGGGAGCCCCAGTGGCAAAGCCTGGAGGCGGCACTGTGCCCATCCCAGGGCAAGCTCTCAGCCCCTAACTCAGAGGGCCACGGTGTGTATATCAACCAGGTAGCCCAGTGATAATAGCAATGGCAGGTCGGGCGCGGTGGCTCTCTCCTGTAATCCCAGCACTTTGGGAGGCCGAGGCAGGTGGATCATTTGAGGTCAAGAGTTCAACACCAGCCTGGCCAACATGGTGAAACCCCATCTCTACTAAAAATACGAAAATTAGGCTGGGTGTGGTGGCTCACACCTGTAATTCCAGCACTTTGGGAGGCCGAGGCGGGCGGATCACGAGGTCAGGAGATCGAGGCCATCCTGGCTAACACGGTGAAACGCCGTCTCTACTAAAAATACAAAAAATTAGCCGGGTGTGGTAGCAGGCAACTGTAGTCACAGCTACTCGGGAGGCTGAGGCAGGAGAATGGCATGAACCCAGGAGGTGGAGCTTGCAGTGAGCCGAGATCATGCCACTGCCCTCCAGCCTGGGCAACAGAGCGACAGAGCAAGACTCCATCTCAAAAAACAAAACAAAACAAAAAACCAAAAATTAGCCGGGCATGGTGGCATGTACCTGTAATCCCAGCTACTCGGGAGGCTGAGGCAGGAGCATGGCTTGAACCTGGGGGGTGGATGGAGGTTGCAGTAAGTGGAGATCTCGCCACTGTACTCCAGTCTGGGTGACAGAATGAGACCCTGTCTCAAAAAAAAAAAAAAAAAAAAAAGCAATGGCAGCAGAAGCTGTCATCAAGGGCCACTCTGGGATTGGTGACAGTACCATGCCCCTTTTCCAGGTGAGCAAACGGAAGTCCACAAGGCCTAAAAGGTCTCACTGCAAACCAGAAGCTGGTTGAGGAAGATTCAGATTGAGGTTGGTAATACAGCAAGACCCCATCTCTACAAAATCTCAAAACATGAGCCAGGTGTGGTGGTGTACGATTGTGGTCTCAGCTATTTGGGAGGTTGAGGTGGGAGGATTTTGCTTAAGCCTTGCAGGGAGCCGTAATCATGCCACTGCACTCCAGCCTGGGCGACAGAGTGAGACCTTGTCTTAAAACAATAACAGGCCGGGCTCGGTGGCTCAAGCCTGTAATCCCAGCACTTTGGGAGGCCGAGACGGGCGGATCACAAGGTCAGGAGATCGAGACCATCCTGGCTAACACAGTGAAACCCCTTCTACTAAAATACAAAACTTAGCCGGCCAGGTGGCAGGCTCTGCAGTCCCAGCTACTCGGGAGGCTGGAGGCAGGAGAATGGCGGAACCCGGGAGGCGGAGCTGCAGTGAGCTGAGCCCGGGCCACTGCACTCCAGCCTGGGTGACAGAGCGCAGACCCCGCCTCAAAAAAAAAAAAAAAAAAAAAAACAATAACAAAGCCGGGCGCCATACTGTAATCCCAGCAAATTTTGGGAGGCTGAGGCGGGCGGATCATCACGCAGGTCAGGGAGATCGAGACCATCCCATCCCTCGCTCACAGTGAAACCCCACTACTAAAAATACAAAAACTAGCCGGGTGTGATGGCGGGTGCCTGTAGTCCCAGCTGCTCGGGAGGCTGAGGCACGAGAATCGCTTGAACCTGGGAGGTGGAGATTACAATGAGCAGAAATCCAGCCACTGCACTCCAGCCTGGTCGACGGAGTGAGAGCCTGTCTTATAAAAGAAGATTCAGATTGGGCCGTGCAGCCAGGGGTTTGTTCAACCCCCATCTGTGCTGTGCCTTCTAGGGAGACCAGGCTGGGCAAATTTGGGGCCCAGCAATGAGCTCTCCAGGGAAGGAGGGAAGGTGGAGATGGAGACAGAGTCCATGGGGATCCTAGGAGGGTGAGCCCCCAACTTGGTACAGAGGGGTTATATGTGGTGTGGGTGATGGGGTTGGTGCAATGACCAGAAAGCCCCAGGGGTTTAAAAATGGGGGTTGTCTGGGGTACCAGCCCCAGCTCTGCTTCCACACCCCAAATTGTCCCAGCTGGGCACTGCACATTCCCACACAATAATAACGGTGAGAGCCTTTTCATCTATCGAGCTATTTGATCCTGTGATGACTCAATGAGGAAGTTTCTATCATTATCCCAGCGTACAGGATCACAGTGACGCAGCGGCGGAGGTGGGGTTTGAACCCAGGCTTACACATCAGTGGCACTGGGTCTCACAGCCTCTAGGGGTAGTGTGATCTCTGAGATCTCAGCTGACCCCTACAGGTTGTGTTAGCACAGGGGACCTGGCGTCGCGTCCACCATGCTGTGTGACCTTGGTGAGCCTCTATCCCTCTATCGGCTTGTCCACTTACTCTCCCAATAAATACAGTGTAGCCAGTAGTATGTTGGGGCCTGGGCAGACCATCCACACGGAAGCGAACAGATAGTATGTGTTCAGAGAGCCACGAGGCCTCTGAAGAATGAGAGAGAAGCTAAGCAGGTAGGAGGAGGGGAGCTACTCTAGCCAGCCTGGCCTCTCTAGGATGTGATGTTTGATCTGAACGGAAGAGAAAGGCTGGCCGTGGTTCAGACAGAGGGAACAGCCAGTGCACTTCAGAGGTCTTGAGGCTAGACTCTGTGAGGAACAGGGAGGAGGCCTGTGTGGCTGGAGCAGAGGGGGAGGAGTGGGAGGAGGTGAGAAGAGGGAGGCGATGGAGGTCAGATCACATAGACAGAAGTAGGGAGTTTGGATTTTATTTTGAGGGCAATAGGGAGCTATGGAAGGTTCTTGAGGAAGGGAGGGATGGGATCTGATTCACTTTTTTTTTTTTTTGGAGGTTGGGGAGGATAGAGTTTTGCTCTTCTTGCCCAGGCTGGAGTGCAATGGCACAGTCTCAGCTCACTGCAATCTCCGCCTCCCAGGTTCAAGCAATTCTGTCTCAGCCTCCCAAGTAGCTGGAATTACAGGTGCCCGCCACCACACCCAGCTAATTTTTGTATTTTTAGTAGAAACGGGGTTTCACCATGTTGACCACACTGCTCTCGAACCCCTGACTGCAGGCAACCCCTCTGCCTCAGCCCCTCGAAGTGCTGGGATTACAGGCGTGAGCTACCATGCCCAGCCCTGATTCACATTTCAATGGATCATCAAGGATGTGGGCACAATGGAGAATGCATAGCGTAGATGTAGGGTGTGAGGGCAGGGTGGGAAAGAAGGACCATTTAGGACATAGTGGGGGCTGGACACAGTGGTTCACACCTGTAATCCCAGCACTCTGTGAAGCTGAGGCAAGAGGATTGCTTGAGCCCAGGAGTTGAAGACCAGTCTGGGCAACATAGTGAGACCCTGTCTCTATGAAACATTTTTTAAAAATTAGCTGGGTGGCCGGGCGCGGTGGCTCAAGCCTGTAATCCCAGCACTTTGGGAGGCCGAGGCGGGTGGATCACGAGGTCAGGAGATCGAGACTATCCTGGCTAACATGGTGAAACCCCGTCTCTACTAAAAATACAAAAAATTAGCCGGGCACGGTGGCGGGCGCCTGTAGTCCCAGCTACTTGGGAGGCTGAGGCGGGAGAATGGCGTGAACCCGGGAGGCGGAGCTTGCAGTGAGCCGAGATCACGCCACTGCACTCCAGCCTGGGAGACACAGTGAGACTCCGTCTCAAAAAAAAAAAAAAAAAATTAGCTGGGTGTGGTGGTACCCATCTGTGATCCCAGCTACTCCAGAGGCTGAGGCAGGAGGATGGCTTGAGCCGAGGGAGGTCAAGGCTGCAGTGAGCTATGATGGTGGCACTGTACTCCAGACTGAGTGACAGAGCGAGACCTTGTCTCAATAATAAGGACAAAATAAAGAAATGTGGGGAATACAAATAACCACCCTTTATGGAGCATTTACTATGTATTATTATTATTATTGTTATTATTATTATTATTATTATTATTATTTTTGAGACGGAGTCTTGCTCTGTTGCCCAGGCTGGAGTGCAGTGGTGTGATCTCGGTTCACTGCAACCTCCGCCTTCTGGATTTCAAGGATTCTTCTGCCTCAGCCTCCTGAGTAGCTGGGATTACAGGCATGTGCCACTACACCTGGCTAATTCTTGTATTTTTAGTAGAGACAAGGTTTCCCCACATTGGCCAGGCTGGTCTCCAACTCCCGACCTCAGGTGATCCGCCCGTCTTGGCCTCCCAAAGTGCTGGGATTACAGGTGTGAGCCACTGTGCCCGGCCTGCTATGCATTACTGTAAGTACTTTATAGGCCTTATTTGAAGATTCTATTATCAACCTTGCATTCCAGACAAGGAAACCCTAGCAGAGTGAACATGCCTGGCACTGAGCCGCTGTCACTCTGGGACTTCTCCCCCAGCCGCGCAGTTCTTACTCAGGGAGAGGCTGGAGTTCCTGAGCCCCTCAGCCAATCCTAGTGCCTCCTGCCATGGGCTCCCAGTCCCTGACTCCCACTGGTCAGAACCCACGGTGACTTCAGCACCCATGCAAAAATAGGTACAGGGGCCCTCTAACTGTAGGGGGTGTCTACCTCTCCCCTACTTCACAGCTGGGGAATGTTCAGAGATCCACACAGCATAGCTGGGGGTCAGTGCCCAAGGCTCACTCTGTCACAGGAAAGGGCTTAAGGCTGCCCCATCTTTCTTCTGTCCACTTAGGGTTAGGGTGATCTAAAGGCACTGCTCAAATGAGGCAACTCCTATGCATTCTGCAAAACCCTAGCTTAAATACTGAAGCCTAACACCTTTTTTTTTTTGAGACAGAGTTCACTTGTTGCCTTGTGGCTGCTGGAGTGCAGTGGCAGCTGACCTCGCTCACTGCAGACTCCACGTCCCAGGTTCAAGCAATTATTCTGCTTCAAGTCTCCTGAGAAGCTGGGACTACAGGAGTGTGCCACCATGCCCGGCTAATTTTTGTATTTTTGGTAGAGACGGTTTCACTGTGTTGGCCAGGCTGGTCTTGAACTCCTGTCCTCAGGCGATCCGCCTGCCTCGGCCTCCTAAAGTGCTGGGATTACAGGCGTGAACCACCACACCCAGCCCCAACATCTATTAAATACTACCACCTAACATCTAGAAAGCTATCCCAACTTCCCAATGAGGGCGGTAAATCCTGGCTGAGCCTGCCCCGACTCCCACCCCCAGCTCTGATCCTCCCTCACCCCAACCCTGACCACCACGGGGGTTCTGAGAGAGTTGGGCTGTCTTCCCCTCCTCCCAAACTTGGGAGCCCCTCCTTGAGTTTCCACCAAGGTCAGCCCTGGCTGCTGACAGGCAGAACGGCACGGAGTATTGGTTTCATGAATGAGTTTTGTCCAGCAATCTCACTGTGCATGTGGGTAAACTGAGGCTCAAAGAGAGGCCCTGGAGGTTCTAGGGAGATGGCTCCCCATGTTCCTGGGTGGAAGGAAATGTATGTGTGATTTTTCCGGGGGGGCACACCGCCAAGCGTGGCGGGGAGCTGAGGCTCAGAGGTCACCCGCGAGCCCGGGGCCAGCGGGAGGGGACAGGCCTGGCTGGTGGCCCAGCAGCTCGGCTGGAGGGGGCGGTAGGCAGAGGCTGGCGGTGTCGGAAGCCAAAGGCTTGGCCTCCCCGAGGGAGCCGCTTTCCCGGCCCGGGTCGGATCAATGGGCTGTAATTATACCGCGCCGGGCCGGGAGCCGGCAGGGAGGGAGCGGGAGCTGGCGGGAGGGAGGTAGCTGGCGGGGGAGCGCGGGCCGGAGAGGTACCCACGTTACTTTGATTGACAGCCCGGGCGAGCGCCGCGCGGGAGCTTCTGGGAATCGTAGTCTTTTTCTGAAAACCCGTGCTCTCCTCCAGCTTGCACGCTCGGGGAAACTGAGGCACAAGGACCAGCACCACCCGCCCCCCGACTACCTATAGGCCCATCCCCGCCCCCCAATCTGGGAAATAAAACCGAGCCCGTTCCTGGAGCCTCCAGGCTCGGGTAAGAGCTTCAGGTCTTCAGCGTGACTTAAGTACTCTTTGCCTCAGTTTACCTATCTGTGAAATAGGAAGAAAGATGCAACCTCTGCTCCGCCAGCTAGCCGGGATTTTGCAAGGTAGCATATTGCACGAGGGTCCCTTGTTTTTAAGGGGAGATAGGCCAGGCTCGGGGGTGACTCGCTTTCCTCTGTTTCCGAATTATAATGGAGCTTTATCCCCCAGTCCTCCAATCCGGCTGGGCTCGGGCGTCCACCAGGGTCTCAGATTCTAGGGAGGGGGGCCACACTCGCCAAACCCCGCCGGGAGCGCCGAGCTCTCTTCCGATTGGCCCTACTGATCCCAGTGCCTCCTGTCATTGGTTGCTGGTCTCCTAATCCCCATTGGCCAATTTCCCCTGTGACGTCACTGGCCCATGTGGGAGCGCCGCGAGCGGATTGGCTGGCGCCCCCAGCCAACCACCGCGGAGAAAGGAATTTCCACAGTAGCTGGGGCGGCCAGGCTGATTTAAGGTGGTCTGAGCAATCCGGGGTCCCAGCGCAGCTTCTCAGCTTTTTCCTTTTTTTTTTTTTTTTCCTGAACCCACATCCACATTATAAAACCCTAGCCAGGAACCAGGGACTGAGTCTCTCTGTAGTGGGAAGGGGGAGATCGGCGGCTGAGCTCCTTTTCCCCTCTGGCAGCTTCTTCCCCGATGGTGCAGCTGGGGAAACTGAGGCCCAAAGAGGTGGTCCGTGAAGCCCTGCGTGGCAAATGAAGTCGCTGGGGACTCTGCCCAGGCTGGAACACGCCTGGCAGGTTGCTTCCCTGCTTCCTGCTCTGGCCGGATGTGGTATTTTGGGGAGTTAGGCAGTCACAGGCGGCCAAGGGTTCCCCAGTATCGCACACAGTTGCTGGCAGCTGAGTCTCCCCAGATTCCGCCCGCTGCTTCCAAAGTTAGGGATGTTGCTGCCCAGAGCAGAAACTCCTCCTTCCTGGCGGATCACACACACCAAGGGATGGGGTGTGTTCCTGTGTGCGTGTGTGGTCTTGTGGCTTCTCGGGCAATCCGCAAATCTGTATTTACCCTCCCCGGTGCAATGTGCCTGGTACAGGGATCTGAAGACTGCTGGGTAAAGATGCCCTCCTCCAGGAAGCCTCCGCTCACTCACCGGGCAGTGCGCTATGTGGCCCTGGGAGGGTACGTGTTCCGTGTGTTCCGTACCTCTGTCCCCGCCAGATGCTCTGGGAGCCCCTCCCTGGAAGGCCTGGGGCTGGGTCCTCTCTAGGGCTCCAGCCTCTTGCAGCACGTGGAGGTGGTCGTAGACTAAATATCCACTTATCCACCAACACCAAGCAGTTTGTGTCCACTGTGTGTGTGTGTACGCACGTATGGAGGGGATGACAGGAGGCTGGGGGAGATGGCTTTTGGAGGAGACAGTTTTTGGGTTAGGCCTTGAAAAAATGGACTTTCTCCAGCCATAAAAGGAGGGGGAGGGAATTCCAGGAAGAGATAACAAGCAGGGAAAGGCACAGAGGTGGGAAAGAAAGGACACCAATTAGGTAATCTGGTCAGGGTGGCTGGAGGGGGTTGGGGGTGTGGTGTGATCTGGTGGAGGAAGGTGAAGCTGGCTGGGCCAGGGATGCAGAGGCTCCAGTGCTAGGCTGAAGAGCTGGACATTTGTCCTTAGGGCAATAGGGAGCCAGGGGAGGGTTTGAGGGAAGGAGGGCCAGGCTCCAACTGAAGATCACCAAAAACAAAGGCTGCTCAGAGGGAGGAGGTGGCTGTGGTCCAGATGGGAGAGAGGACAAAGGCCTGGTCAGGGTGGGGGCTGCTGGGGCGGGGAGAAAGGAGGAGGGTTGCAGGATTGGTGCTGGCAATAGAGGACTAGGCTGATGCTCTGGTTTGGAGTATCTGGGGGGCTGTGTGTGGGGGCCCTGACCGGAGCAAGGGGTAAGAGTCTGAGATCTGGGGAACTTCTAGGGGAGATGCCCAGTTGGTGGCTGGACCCACAGGGCTGGATCTCAGGGTAGGAACCAGAGCTTGCAGCCATCCTCATGAGGCGGTCACTGAAGCCTCGAGGGGGAGGCGGTGTCTCAGAGCCCTGGAAGCCAGAGGTATGGGTCAAGGTGACATTCAGGTGACCGGGCTAAGGAAGGACAGAGACCTATGTTTATTATTTGTTTGTAGAGACGGGGGCGGGGGCAGGGGATGCGGGTCTCGATACGTTGCCCAGGCTGGTCTCAAACTCCTGGCCTCTTTGGCCTCCCAAAGTGCTGGGATTGCAGGTTTGAGCCACCACACCTGTGCTTAGAGAGGGACGAGGGCTGCCAGGACAGGAGGCTGCAGAGGAGGTGAGGCTGCTGTGAGCAAGCGTTGTGATGGAGGTCGAGAAGGAGCCCCTGGGTTTCCAGAGCCGGGGGCTTTGGCAGGAGACGGAAGATCTGGAGGGGTGCAGTGGCTCACACCTGTATCCCAGCACTCGGGAGGCCAATGCGGGTGGATCACCTGCCAGAAGATCGAGACCAGCCTGGCCTGGTCAACATGGTGCAACCCCGTCTCTACTAAAAATACAAAAATTAGCTGGGCGCGGTGGCTCACGCCTGTAATCCCAGCACTTTGGGAGGCCGAGGCAGGCGGGATCCGCGAGGTCAGGAGATGAGACCATCCTGGCTAACACAGTGAAACCCGTCTCTACTAAAAATACAAATCCAGCCAGGTCGCGGTGGTGTGGTATGCATGATCCCCAGCTACTTTCCGGGAGGCTGGGAGCAGGAGAATGCGTGAGCTTGGGAGGCTGAGCTTGCAGTGCGCCGAGATGGTGCCACCCTGCACTGCAGCCTGGGCGAGAGAGCGAGACTCCGTCTCAGAAAAAAAAAAAAAAATTAGGCGTGGTGCATGTCTGTAATCCCAGCTACCGGAGAGGCTGAGGCAGGAGAATCACTTGAACCTGGGAGGCGGAGGTTGCAGTGAGCCGAGATCTGTAATCCCAGCTACTTGGGAGGCTGAGGCAAGAGAATCGCTTGAATCTGGGAGGCGGAGGTTGCAGTCAGCCAAGATCATGCCACTGCACTCCAGCCTGGACGACAGCATGACTCTGTCTCAAAAAAAAACAAACAAAAAAACCACAACCAACAAGAAGGAAGATGTGGGGTGTGGACAGTTGCAGACAATGAGGACGGATGCCACTATGTGTGCTCAAGGTCCTGGCAGGGGAGATGTTGGCCTTCCAGGAGAGTGAAACACCTGCTGAAAAGGGTTTGGAATCAGCACTTCACAGACCCCCGAGAACCTGGAATCAGAGACTTTTGGCAACGTGGAATGATGGCTCTGCCTGTTCGTGAGACTTTGTGAGCAGGGAATGTGGCCAGTGGTTTCTGGCTTTAGGCTGGTTATTGAGCACTTGCCGTGTGCCAGGCCCTGCAGGGACCTAGACAGGCTCAGTCCCTCCACAGCCTTCTTCGTGGTGAGGGAGACAAACAAGGACTCGAACAACCTCCGAGTAAACATACTCACATCCAAAACACACTGTGGGCTGGGCATGGTGGCTCAAGCCCGTAATCGCAGCACTTTGGGAGGCCAAGGCGGGTGGATCATCTGAGGTCAGGAGTTTGAGACCAGCCTGGCCAACATGGCAAAAGCCGGTCCCTACTAAAAATATAAAAATTAGCCAGGCTTGGTGGTGGGCGCCTGTAATCCCAGCTACTCGGGATGCTGAGGCAGGAGAATCACCTGAACCCAGAAGGCGGAGGTTGCAGCAGTGAGCTGAGATCGCACCACTGCACTCCAGAGACAATAAACAAAACGTTAAAAAAGAGATCATCAAGGGGAAAAGGGGGAGTTTTGTGCAGAGCCTTGTGGGAAGAGAGACGAGCTTGGATTTATTTTGAGGACAATAGGGAGCCAATGAGTACTACACACACACACACACACACACACGTATCTTTATCCCAGGCTCTCTCTTTTCCTCCCTTCCCAGAGCTGCCCAACCTCATGGTTCAGGTCTCATTTCCAAGGCTACCCTCCCCCAAGAGCCCTCTCCCAGACACCCCCGATAAGCAGGTTTCCTCTTGTTAATTTCTATCACTGCCCCCTAAACTCTTCCTCTGTCTATACAAATAGTCCCATAATTATCAAGCTGTGAACCTGCCTAGCCTGTCACTCACATCCCACAGACTCAGAGAGGGCAGGGATCTGTCTCCTTTATCCTCCCTTATAATCCCAGTGCCTGGAAGGATGCCTGGCACGTCGTAGGTGCTCCGTAAATATCTGTGGGCTGGAAAACGATGGCTTTAAATTTGATAAGGGCTTTTTTTTTTTTTTTTTTTTGAGACAAGGTCGTGTTCTGTTACCCAGGCTGGAGTGCAGTGACGTGATCTCTACTCATTGCAGCCTCGACCTCCTGGGGCTGAGGTATCTCCCGCCTCAGCCCCCCAACTAGCTGGGACCACAGGTGTGCACCACCATGCCTGGCTAATTATTTTTGCATTTTTTTTGGTAGAGATACAAAAAATGCAAACATTTATTTTGTATTGTCACTGCGTTGTCCACACTGGTCTTGAACTCCTGGGCTCACGCGATCCTCCCTCCTCAGCTTCCCAAAGTGCTGGGGCTACAGGCATGACCCACCACTCCTGGCCCATTGACCTGGCCCATTGATAAGGGCTCTTGTGCCCATTACAAAATGGGTTTTTGTAACCCTAACCCTTAGGTACCATTAGGTATTCGTTCATCTAAGGGCACAGGTCCAAGCATGATCAAGGGGCATGGATTTTTCTCTGTTCTGTTTCCAGCTGTGCCCCAGTGTCTACTGCAGTGTGTGGTCCACAGTATGCACTCAGTACATGTTTGTTGATTGACTTAACGAACCTCTCCTGAGGTTTCTCCAGAGAGAATAAGAACTTCCCACTCCCCAGGTGGGCCTGAAGGATGCTGTCTGGATGTCTGTGGTTTCTGGTCGGGGCTGGAGCCTTTGCCCTGGGAGAGACTTAAGTCTGATGGCAGAGCTGTGGTTCTTCCAGTTCTAAGTGGGACATGGCCCCTGCCTTCAAGAAACCAGTCTGAGAAGGGAGACAGCGCAGTCCACTGGTGATGGCAGTAGGAATACAATTCCTATCTGTGGAAGTTTGCTCTGTGTAGGGAAATGCTGAGGGCGTTCATGCACCATTTCATTTAAGTGTAGTACCTAGTGCCGTGGCTCCCGCCCGTAATCCCAGCACTTTGAAAGGCCGAAGAGAGAGGAATGAGTCCAGGAGTTCAAGACCAGCCTGGGCAACATAGTGAGACGCTCCTGCTCATCTCTGCAAAAAATTGTAAAATTAGCTGGGCATGGTGGTGCACACCTGTAGTCCCAGCTACTCGAGAAGCTAAGGGGGAAGGATCGCTTGAGCCCAGGAGTTCGAGGCTGCGGTGAGCCATGATCGCCCCACTGTACTCCAGCCTGGGCAACATAGCGAGACCCTGTCTCTGCAAAAAATTAAACACTAAAGATCGCGCACCATCCCTGACCTTTTGTAGAGACTACTGAGGCCCCCAGAGGGTGAGGGCCCCGCCCGATCTGGGAAGCAGTGTTTGCTGTGAGATTCCCTTCCTGGCAGGGCTTCCTGCGAGCGCTTGGCAAGGCTGCGTCGTCCTGACCCTTCCATCTCAGCCCAATGTCACTTGCTCAGAAAAGCCATTTCCGACTCCAGAGGGGCCCCCGCCCTCCGCAAGCCTCCCCAACGGTGGGTAACACGATGTGAATTTCTTCACTGGTGTTTCTCCTCCCGCCCCTCCGGGAGGGGGTGGGGACCCTGTTTTGCGGCACTGGGCGCCTCCCCACTCGGCCTCAGTTTCCCCACAGGCCCAGGGACTGAAGGAAGGGGGCGGGTGACCGGGGGACCGGACGCGCGGGCGCAGGGAGGGGCGGCGCGCGCGGGGGTGGGCGCGGGGCGGGCCGCGGGTGCGTGGGGGCAGCCCGCGCCACCAAGGCGGCTCAGCCTGCGGCCGAGCCGCGCCGAGGAGGGAGGCGGCTGACTCCGCGCGGGCCGCCGCCCGCGCCGCCGCCATGAACCCGGCCGCCGCTCAGGCCGCCTGCGCCGGCTGCCGCGGCCGCCCTCGCCGCGCCCCCGCCAGCCGCTGCTCCCGCCCGCGCTCGCCCGCGCCCCGGCCCGGGAGGGGGCTCCCACGACGGGCGCGCGCGCGCTTGAAGTGCCTCCCGGGGGCCTCAGGGGTCCTTGCCCCGCGCCGCCTCTCCCTCCTCCCTCTTTTTCTTCAGACGGCCTCCCCCACCCTTCAGCCTCCCCCACTCTTGCCGCCTCCATATCATCAAGCTCTGGTGGCGCTTGGAGGGCTTCCCGGATCGGCAGGATGTACCCCCAGGGAAGGCACCCGGTGAGTGGGGGCTGCGGAGAGGGGGTCCCCGGTGTCCTGGAACTCAGACCCTGACGTCCCTCCCCAAACCCCCCCAGACCCCGCTCCAGTCCGGCCAGCCCTTCAAGTTCTCGATCTTGGAGATCTGCGACCGCATCAAAGAAGAATTCCAGTTTCTCCAGGCTCAGTACCACAGGTGAGGGGGGCCGCCCCAGGGGCCGCGGGAGTTCACCTGGGCGCCGGGGCGGGGCGGGGCCTCCGGGGAGCAGGGCGGGGAGGAGGGGCTCCCAGGGCGCGGGAAAGGCCTCCAGGTGAAAGCGCAGGTGCAGAGAGGTCTGGGGACAGTCAGAGCTGGGGCATTGGGAGCCCAGGAAGGGGCGGGGAGGGACTGGGACAGGAGGTGCTGGGAGGTCTGTAAGGAAGTCGGGAGGGGGAGATCCAGCCCCTCACTTTGGAAGCCGGCCCACATGGGGCGGTTGGGAGCCCCTTGCCCTCTCTCTCCTTCCCAGCCTCAAGCTAGAATGTGAGAAGCTGGCCAGTGAGAAGACGGAAATGCAGCGACATTATGTCATGGTGAGGGCACTTATGATGCCAGGGTGCGGGGAGAGGCGGGCAGGGCTTTGAGCCACGGTGGACTCTGGGGTAGGTCCCTGCCCTTCTCCGAGCCTCGTCTTCCCTGTCTGTACATTGGGCGGCTTTGGGATTTCAGGGTCTCTCTCTCGGAGGGTCCACCCAGCTCTGGGAACAGGGAGACAGGGAGGACCCCTCGCCTGGTGGGGCCAGGGCCTCTGGACGCTTCCTACCTGCCCTGCCTGTCTGGGGAGAGTAGAGGGGGCCCTTCCAGGCAGAACCCCGGCTTTCTCCTCTGGGCTTCTCTTCTGAGACCCCGTGGAGCTGGGGGTGCTCTGCGTCCTGCTGTGATCCCCCGAACCTGGGGGGCTCTTGGAAGACCCTGGCATCACCTGCCTGGAGGAGGGCACCCATCTCCACTGCAGAGGTTATAACTTGGTTTTTCCTTTTCAGTATTATGAGATGTCTTATGGGCTCAACATTGAAATGCATAAGCAGGTAACTGGGTTGGTGTTAAGCGTGTTCAGGAGGGAGGATGGGGGTCTGGAAGCCCTGGGAGGGACCCAGTGTGGGCAGCTGGGGCCAGAGCAGACCTAGGGAACACGGGTCTCATCCTGAAATCTCCTCAGAGGTCACAGAGGGCCCATCTGGGACCAGGAAGGCAAATTTCAGCCTCATGGAAGGAAAATGAGTCCCAACTTCTGAAGACAGTAGCCAGCAGTTGGAGCGTCCAGCAGAGAGGCAGGCAGCGGGCAGGGGCCACCAGGCATCCCCATCAAGGAGGGCACATAGCAGAGGCAGGGCAGCCAGGCCAGGGAGGCTGTGGAGGTGACTTCTGTCCCGGGAGGGAGCTGGATGACCACTCTTCGAGGTCCCTTTCAGCCCAGAGAGTCTGAAGTTTTGAGATGGACTCCAGGTTCTGTTCCTGCTTTGAAGCTTCTGAGATTGGTCTCAGTGTGATTGGCTAAGGTTCCGAGATTGTTCTCCAGGCCCTGAATTTGATGCCATGGTTCAGACTGTGACCCCACTTTTCCAAGACAGACCTCAAAACTCTGTGGCTATCTTCAGGGCTTTGAGACTGACCCCAGTGCCATAAGGCTCTGAGCCTCTTCCAAAGCTTCTCAGTGTGATCCAAGGTTCTGAGGTAGACCTCAAGGTTCTGAGATAGACCTCAAGGTTCTGAGATAGACCTCAAGGTTCTGAGATTGACCTCAGGGTTCTGAGATAGACTCAAATTTCTGAAATTGACCTGAGGGTTCTGAGATAGACCTCAAGATTCAGAGATTGACCTCAAGGTTCAGAGATAGACTTCAAGGTTCTGAGGTAGACCTAGGGTTCTGAGATTGACCTCAGGGTACTGAGATGGACTCAAATTTCTGAAATTGACCTCGGGTTCTGAGATGGACCTCAGGGTTCAGAGATAGACCTCAAGGTTCAGAGATTGACCTCAATGTTCAGAGATAGACCTCAGGGTTCTGAGATAGAACTCAAGGTTCTGAGACAGACCTAGGGTTCTGAGATTGACCCCAGGCCCTGAGATAGACTGGAATTTCCCAAATTAACCTGAGGGTTCTGAGACAGACCTCTAGATTCAGAGACTGACTCCCAAGGTTCAGAGATAGACCCTGCTGCCCTGAGATAGACCTGTGGGTTCTGAGATTGACCTCAGGGTTCCTGAGATAGACTCACCCCGGAAACTGACCTCAGGTTCTGAGATGGACCTCAAGGTTCAGAGATAGACCTCAAGGTTCAGAGATTGACCTCAATGTTCAGAGATAGACCTAGGGTTCTGAGATAGACCTCAAGGTTCAGAGATAGACCTCAACGCAATGTCCTGAGATAGACCTCAAGGTTCAGAAGTAGACCTTAAGGTTCTGAGATAGAACTCAAAGTTCTGAGATAGACCTCAAGGTTCAGAGATAGCCCTCAGGGCTCTGAAATAGATTTCAGGGTTCTGAGATTGACTTCAGGGTTCTGAGATTGACCTGAAGGTTCAGAGATAGACCTCAGGGTTCTGAGATTGTCTTATCTATGTGCTGAGATGTGTTAAAAGGTTCTGAGGCTGTTCCTGAACTTGTGATCTCAAGGTTCTGAGATAGACCCAAATTTTTTTTTTTTAATTTTGAGATAAAAAATTAATTTTTAAAATTTTAATTTTAATTTAAAATTTTTAATTTAAATTTGAGACGGAGTTTCACTCTTGTTGCCCAGGCTGGAGTGCAATGGCCCAATCTGGGCTCACTGCAATCTCCAACTCCTGGGTTCAAGCGATTCTCCTGCCTCAGCCTCCTTAGTAGCTGGGATTACAGGCGCCTGCCACCATGGCTGGCTAATTTTTTGTATTTTTAGTAAAGACGGGGTTTCTCCATGTTGGCCGGGCTGGTCTTGAACTCCTGACCTCAGGTGATCTGCCTGCCTCGGCCTCCCAAAGTGCTGAGATTACGGCGTGAGCCACCACACCCAGCCAATAGACCCAAAGATTCTAAGATTGACTTAATTGACTTCAGTGGTCCATGCTTCACCCTGAGATCCTGAGACCGGCCAGTGGTTTGTAAAGGGATGAGAGGGGTCCCAAGCTTCTGAGCTTCACGGGCTCTTAGATTCTATCAGAATATTAGAATCAATGAGCAGAGCCTTGTATTGGGACTTCCTGGTGTCTGGGAAGGAGAAGGGTGTGGACTGGGAGTGTGGGGTGCCTGGGGGTGCCCACCCTGGCATGCTTTCCTGCATGTGTGGGGGCTCTGTTGGTTCTGATATGGGTAGGAGGGGGCTTGTCTGCTGAAGCGTGGCGTGGTCGCATGGGTCCATGCAACAGACCCCCTTATGGGGGTGCGGGACACCCTGGAATCCCGGTTTCACCCTCCTGGTGGTAATAGGAGACACAGACTCCACCAGACACACAGCACACCTGTAACTCAGGCAGAGGCGAAGCCCGCGGCCATTGTATGCCCGCCCCCTTCCCCACCCACATGCCTCCTCCTCTGCTCAGCCTCTTTGAGGCACCTGGGCCCAGACCCTCTACAGATGAAACCCTTCCCTTGAGTGTGGAGGGCTGAGATCTCCACCTGGAGGCAGCCCCAGCTGGTAGATCAGCCCTGGGAAGTGGAGGAGACCAAGAGAGGAGCCTTGCCTGGGACAGACGTGGGCCCAGCCAGGGCTGGAATCTGGGACTCCGGGCGGAGGCCCCTTTCCTTTGTTTCAGCTGAGCCCAGCACCTCAGCGTCTGCCTCTTGCAAATCCCTGGCGGGTGTGCGTCTGGCAGGTGGTGTATCTGTGACTCGTAGGACCTCAGCCCTGGTCTTCCCAGCTCCAGGCCACGCTGGGCCTCGCTCCGCTGAGCACACAGCCTGGTGGGGCTCTGAATCCCGCCCCGGCCCATGCCATGCTGGCCTGAGTTCCCCTCGTGCACCTGCGGGCGCCACCTCCCCAACCCTTCCGCTTTGCAAGCACCTGGTCCGCCTGGGAGTCCAGAGCTGGGTTGCAAATCTCTACCCCTCTCCAAGCTTCCTCTTGTTGCTTCCTGCCAGGCGGAGATTGTGAAGCGTCTGAGCGGTATCTGCGCTCAGATTATCCCCTTCCTGACCCAGGAGGTGAGTGAGCCTGGGGGTGGTGGGGAGGAGGGGAAGGGAGGGGGTAGGTCTGGGCGAGGACGCCCCAGGCACTGATTCTGCTGCGTAGCCTGCAGCACGGATAGAGACCGTTTTTTCTCACTGCAGTAGTCCGGCAGCCCTGAGGCCAGGCATCCAGCTGGGGCAGGGGCTGCAGGGATGGAGGGAGGTGTTGGCTGAGGGTGAGGACTGGGGTCTTTTTTCCACCTTGATCGGAAGCAAGGTGTGGAGCTGACTCCCTCAAGCCCTGCACCTTGGCTGCCTGGGTCTGAATCCTGGCTGTGTGGCCTCAGGCAGGACACTTGTCTCTCTGTGTTTGCAGTAGCGTAGGTGTGAAGGTGAGATGAGCTCATTCACCCAGGGCCCTGAAGATGATGGGTGCGCTTACTCGGCACCCGATGAAAGTTACCCCTGCCGTCATACTAGGAGAAATCACAGAGGGACAAACCCTGGGTGATCCACTCCTAGGAGGTCCCAGGGTTGTCAGGTTCACTGAGACAGAAAGCAGAATGGGGGATGCCAGGGGGTGGGGAGGGGACCGGGAGTCAGTGTTCAATGGGGACAGAAATTCAGTTTGGGAAGATGGGAAAATTCTGGAGATGGTGCTGGTGATGGCTGCACGACCGTGTGTGTGCTTTACACTGCTGAGCTGTGCACTTGCAAATGGTGAAAATGGCCTGTAATCTGGCCGGGCGCGGTGGCTCATGCCTGTAATCCTAAAATTTTGGGAGGCTGAGGCAGGTGGATCGCCAGAGGTCAGGAGTTTGAGACCAGCCTGTCCAACATGGTGAAACCCTGTCGCTGCTAAAACTTAAAAAAATAAAATAAAATAAAATAAAATTAGCTGGGCATGGTGGTGTGCGCCTATAGTCCCAGCTACTCGGGAGGCTGAGGCAGGAGAGTAGAATTGCTTGAACTCGGGAGGCGGAGGTTGCAGTGAGCAGAGATCGCGCCACTGCACTCCAGTCTGGGTGACAGAGACTCCATCTCAAAAAAAAACAAACAAAAAAAAAACCCCACCTCTTCTGAGAGTGCCCCAGGTTCCTTTCAGCCTTTGCACAGTCCCTGTTTCTTTATTTTTTCTTTCTTTCTTTCTCTCTCTCTCTCTTTCTCTCTCTCTCTCTTTCTCTTTCTTTCGAGATGGATTCTTGCTCTGTTGCACAGGCTGGAGTGCAGTGGCACGATCTCGGCTCACTAGAATCTCTGCCTCCTGATTTCAAGTGATTCTTCCGCCTCAGCCTCCTGAGTAGTTGGGATTACAGGCACCCGCCATCATGCTGGCTAGTTTTTGCATTTTTGTAGAGAGAGGGTTTCACCATGTTGCCCAGGCTGGTCTTGAACTCCTGACCTCAGGTGATCCATCCGCCCCGGCCTCCTGAAGTGCTGGGATTACAGGTGTCAGCCACCACACCTGGCCTAAAAAAATATTTTTTTTACAAAAATTAGCCGGGCGTGGCGGCAGGTGCCTGTAATCCCAGCTACTCAGGAGGCTGAGGCAGGAGAATTGCTTGAACCTGGGAGGCGGAGGTTAGCGTAAGCTGAGATCACACCACTGCATTCCAGTGGGGGCGACAGAGCGAGACTCCGGCTCAAATAAGTGTGTGTGTGTGTGTGTGTGTGTGTGTATATAATTATGTGTGTGTGTGTATATATATAGTAATGTGTGTGTATATATATATATAGTAATGTGTGTGTGTGTGTATATATATATAATAATGTGTGTGTGTATATATATAGTAATGTGTGTATGTGTGTATATATATAATATATTTATATGTGTGTGTGTATATATAGTAATGTGTGTGTGTATATATATATAGTAGTGTGTGTGTGTGTATATAATAATGTGTGTGTGTATATATATAGTAATGTGTGTGTGTGTGTGTGTGTGTGTATATATAGTAATAGAGAGGGGGTCTCACCATGTTGCCCAGGCTGGTCTCCAACTCTTGGACTCACGTAATCCTCCCACTCTGGAGTCCTGAAGTACTGGGATTACAAGCATGAGCCACTGCACCTGGCCTGGAATCTATTAAATTAATTTTGTATTTAAATTTATATTTAGGCACGGTGGCTCACACCTGTAATAACAGCACTTTGGGAGGCTGAGGGGGGGCAAATCACTTGAGATCAGGGGTTCACCAGCCTGGTCATCTGCAGGTGTCCCCATCTCATTGTATATGAAAATCAGTCGGCAGTAAGTGCTTAGGGATCCAGTTACCCCAGGAGGCTGAGGCAGGAGAATCTGGCCTGAACCCGGGAGGCGGATACCTGACCCCACCGTCCGTTCCGGGCAAATGCATGAGACCACAGCCTATTAAACTTACTTTATATTTAAATTTATATTCACTTCAATTTAATAAAATTAGGCATTCTATTCATCAGTTGCACCAGCCACATGTCAAATGCCTAGTGACCACACACATGTCCAGTGGCTTCTGTGTGGAACAGCAAAGATACAACATTTTATTTATTATTATTTGAGACTGAGTCTCACTCTGTTGCCCAGGTTGGAGTGCATGGTACAATTCCTGGTCTCACCGCAACCTTCTGGCTCCCAGGTTCGCTTTAATTCTCCTGCCTCAGCCTCTCCCAAGAAGGCTGGAATTACAGGCAGGCCACACTTGACTAATTTTTTGTATTTTTAGTAGAGATGGGGTTTCACCATGCTATTGTGGGTTGGTCTTGAACTCCTGATCTCGATCTGGCTTCAGCTTCTTAGCCTCCTAAAGTGCTGGGATTACAGGAGGCCACCACTTCGCCGGGGCTTTTTTCTCTCTCGAGACCTATCCCACCCGCCTGCCCCAAAATGGCCAGCCAACCAACCGCAAGCCTGCCTCCCGGGTTCAAGTGATTCTCCCAAGCCCAGCCTCAGGAGCAGCTGGGATTACAGGCAGCCACCATGTCTGGCTCAATTTTTGTATTTTTAGTAGAGATGGGGTTTCACCAAGGCCGGGCCAGGCTTGGGGTCTGAACTCCTGACCTCCCAGGTGATCCACCCGCCTTGGTCTGCCAAAGTGCTGGGATTAGGTGTGGAGTTGCCACATGACTGCCCAGATAGAACATTTTCTTGTGGCAGAGTCCCGCAGCTCTGAGAGCTGAACGCGCTGCCGCCACCCACCACATCATGGAAGAAGCTTAAAATGTTATGCTGAGAGAGGCCAGACACCAAAGAGAACACAGAGAATGAGCCCACAACGTAGTTCAAAACGGACAAATCCAAGCAGGTTTAGGAAGGCGATCGTAGGAGGCAGAATTATACAGAAAAACAAAGAAATTATTGTCATGAAAGTGGAGAAGGGAGGGTGTTCTGATGGCAGGGAGTGTAGGGGAACCCTGGAGTCTGGTACTTTCTGTTCCTTAACCTAGGAGGAGAGTCCATGGTACTGATTTATTACATTGGTTTTTTTTTGTTTTGTTTTGTTTTTAACCACCAGGAGACATCTGTAGTTGTCACAACTGGGGAGTGCCCCTGGCATTGGAGTGGGTGGAGGTCAAGGGTGCTGCTCAGCCCCCTGCAGTGCCCAGAGCGGCCCTGCCCCAGAGAATGATCCAGCCCCAAATGTCTGCAATGCCCTGAAGGAGAGACTATGATTTTTATTTTTATTTTTATTTTTTTTTTGAGATGGAGTCTCGCTCTGTCACCAGGCTGGAGTGCAGTGGTACAATCTTGGCTCACTGCAACTTCCACATCCTGGGTTCAAGCAATTCTCCTGCCTCAGCCTCCCGAGCAGCTGGGATTACAGGCATGCACCACCACGCCCGGCTAATTTTTGTATTTTTAGTAGAGACGGGGTTTCACCATGTTGGCCAGGCTGGTCTCGAACTCCTGGCCTCAGGTGATCCGCCCGCCTCGGCCTCCCACAGTGCTGGGATTCCAGGCGTGAGCCGCCACGCCCGGCCTCATTTGTAATGATTCTAACTGCAGTTAGGTTTCGTTTCTTTCTCCATGTGCTTATTTCAAAATTCCAAAAGGAAAGGGAGAGAGTGAGGGGGAAAAAGATAAAAGAGAAATGGGAAGTACTGGGGCAAAGATGAGAGGGTGGCGGGGAGAGGTCAGGCCCCTAAGGGCACCACCAGCGTGAGCAGGGGCTCAGTGTACCCTCTACCTGGTCCCTTCCACCCGCCAGCATCAGCAGCAGGTGCTCCAGGCCGTAGAGCGCGCCAAGCAGGTCACCGTGGGGGAACTGAACAGCCTCATTGGGGTGAGTCTCTCCAGCCCCTGCCCCGCCATGGGGAGACACCCACTCCCAGGTCCCTGGCACCCGCCCAGGAGGTGTTAAAGCTGGGGGTGGTGTGTGGGCCTTGGCTCCAGCGGTCCTGGGAATCCCAGGGGCACACTCTGTGCTTGGGTCCCGTCCCCTGTGTCTACCTCTTGGCCTGGGGACTGCTGGGCTCCCGCTGCCCCCCGCCCCGGCCCATCCTCCCTCCTTTCTAGCAGCAGCAGCTCCAGCCGCTGTCCCATCATGCACCCCCTGTGCCCCTCACCCCCCGCCCAGCCGGGCTGGTGGGTGGCAGTGCTACGGGGCTGCTCGCCCTCTCTGGAGCCCTGGCTGCCCAGGCTCAGTTGGCTGCGGCTGTCAAGGAGGACCGTGTGGGCGTGGAGGCCGAGGGGTCCAGAGGTGAGTGGGCAGCGTGAGGTGGCATTGGCTGGGGGGATGGGGCTGGGGAGGAGGACTGGAAGGCCAGGGCAGCAAACACATCAGCGTGAGGGGATGCGGTGGCTCACACCTGTAATCCCGACACTTTGGGAGGCTGAGGCGAGAGGATCACTTGAGCCCAGGAGTTCATGACCAGCCTGGGCAACAGAGCAAGACCCCGTCTCTACAAAAATTTTAAAAATTAGCTGGGTGTGGTGGTGCACACTTGTAACCCCAGCTACTTAGGAGGCTGAGCTGGGAGGATCACTTGAGGCCAGGAGTTAGAGGCCAGCCTGAGCAACACAGCGAGATGCCATCTCTATGAAAAATTTAAAAATTAGCCAAGCATAGGCTGGGCATGGTGGCTTATGCCTGTAATCCCAGCACTTTGAGAGGCCAAGGTGGCTGGATCACCTGAGGCCAGGAGTTCGAGAGCAGCCTGGCCAACATGGGGAAACCCCATCTCTACTAAAAATACAAAAAAAATTAGGCAAGAGTGGTGGTGCATGCCTGTAATCCCAGCTACTCGGGAGGCTGAGGCAGGAGAATCACTTGAACCTGGGAGGCAGAGGTTGCAGTGAGCCGAGTTCAGCCTGGGCAACTGAGCGAGACGCCATCTCATTTATAAGTAAATAAATGCCAAGCATGATGGCATGCACCTGGATGGAGTCCCAGCTACTCGAGAGGCTGAGCCCAGGAGGTTGAGGCTGCAGTGAACTGTGACTGGGCCACTGTACTCCAGCCTGGGCAACGGAGCAAGACTCCATCTTTTTGAGACGGAGTCTCACTCTGTCACCCAGGCTGTGGGAGTGCAGTGGCCATCTCGGGCTCACTGCAAGCTCCACCTCCCTGGCTCCACGCCCATTCTCCGCCTCAGCCTGAGTAGCTGGGACTGCAGGCTTCACCACCACTTCCGCTAGTTTTTATTTTAGAGACAGGGTTTCACCATGTTAGCCAGGATGGTTCGGATCTCCTGACCTCGATCCACCCTCCTCGGCCTCCCAAAGTGCTGGGGATTACAGGCTTAAGCCAACAAGGCCCGCCAAGACTCCATCTTTAAAGTGTGTGAGGGATGGGCTAGGCAGTGGTGGCTCACTGTGCCTGTAATCCCAACACATTTTGGGAGGCCAAGACAGGTGTGGGATCACGAGGTCAGGAGATCGTGAGACCATCCTGGCTAACACGGTGAAACTCCTATCTTTTTTTGGAGACAGAGTCTTCTGCTCTGCTGCCCAGGCTGGAGTGCAGTGGCCGATCTCAGCTCACTGCAAGCCCGCCTCCCCGGGTTTACGCCATCTCCTCCTGCCTCAGCCTCCTGAGCCAGCCAGGAGGACTACAGGCTACTCTTTCACCCTCAGCCTCGGCCAGTTTTCTCGTATTTTTTAGTAGAGACGCGGTTTCACCCATGTTAGCCAGGGCTGGGCCCCGCATCTCCTGACTCCTCGCGTGGATCCACCCTCCTCGGCTCCTCCTGAAAGTGCTGGGATTACAGGCTGCTTCACTGTGCCTGGCCTGAAACCCCATCTCTAATAAAATACACAGCTGGACGCTGTGGCGGGACAGCCTGTAGTCCCAGCTACTCTGAGGCTAGCAGGAGAATGGTGTGAACTCGGAGGCATGAGCTTGTGAACTGAGATCAGGCCACTGCACTCCAGGCCTGGGCACAGAGCAAGACTCTGTCTCCAGATAAATAAATAAATAAATAAATAAATAAATAAATAAATAAATAAACAAGTAAGTAAGGCAAGTAAGTGTGAGGGGATGAATGAGAGCGGCTGCAAGGCCTTGGGGTTCAACATTACCCCTGGTGTGCTGTGTGCCTGGGCAAGTCACTGCCCCTCTCTGGGCATTGATCTGGAATGCAGTAGAGGACAACCACCACTCTGCAAGGGGTGTGCTGGGCTGATAGGGAGACTCTGGGTGGGGTGGTGGGGGCGGGGGGCTTTATAAACTGTGGAGGGCTGTACCTTCTGGATACAAACACCTCATTCTTTCTCCTTTCTCTTTATCTCATTTCCAATCTGCCAGTGGAGAGAGCCCTGAGCAGGGTAAGTGAGTGTCACCCTGGGACTCTCTCTATATTCTTGGAAGACCGATGCTGGTTCTGAGCCGATGGGGGCCTCAGAATGAGACCTAGGCCGAGCGTGGTGGCTCACGCCTGTGATCCCAGCACTTTCGTAGGCAGAGGTAGGAGAATCATTTGAGGCTAGGAGTTTGAGACCAGCCTGAGCAACATGGCAAAACCCCGTCTCTACAGAAAAATACAAAAGTTAGCTGGGTGTGGTGGTCCATGCCTGTTGTGTCAGCTACTTGGGAGGCTGACGTGGGAGGTTCGCTTGAGCCCAGAAGGCCAAGGCTGCAGGGAGCTGTGATTGCACCACTGCATTCCAGCCTGGGTGACAGAGGAAGACCCTGTCTCAAAAAAAAAAAAAAAAAAAAAAAGCCAGATGCAGGCACTGACACCTGTAATCCCAGCACTTTGGGAGGCCGAGGTGGGCAGATTGCTTGAGGCCAGGAGTTCAAAACCAGCCTGGCCAACATGGCGAAACCCTGTCTCTACTAAAAATTCAAAAATTAGCCAAATGTGGTGGCAGGTGCCTGTAATCCCAGTTACTCGGGAGGCCAAGGCAGGAGAATCACTTGAACCTGGGAGACAGAGGTTGCAGTGAGCCGAGATTGCACCACGCACTGCAGCCTGTGCGACAGTGTGAGACTGTCTCAAAAAACAACAGCAACAACAACAACAAAAAGATCCACAGCCCGGTTTCCTGAAGCCTTTCTGTGTGGGAGATGCCCACAAGGCTGTAGTGTTTAAAATTTTCAATCATGGCCAGGCGTGGTGGCTCACACCTATAATCCCAGCAATTTGGGAGGCCAAGGTGGGTGGATAACTTGAGGTCAGGAGTTCGAGACCAGCCTGGCCAATATGATGAAACCCCGTCTCTACTAAAAATACAAAATTAGCTGGGCATGGTGGCAGGTGCCTGTAATCCCAGCTACTGGGGAGGCTGAGGCAGGAGGATCGCTTGAACCTGGGAGGTGGAGGTTGCAGTGAGTCGAGATTACACCACTGCACTCCAGCTTGGGCGACCGAGTGAGATTCCATATCAAAAAACAAAAAAAAAATTTGACCTCGAGCTTTTTTTGGGTGATTAAATAAATGAATGCAAGACCTTGGATCCTTCTTCCCATCCTCACTTCCGTTCGTGTAGCCATCATCCGTTCGGCAATATCTGTGGGTGCTCCCCAACAGAAATGTCATGCGAGCTGTGTCTGTAAGTTTTTCAAAAAATGGTTTAATTTTACTTTTGAATCGGAGTCTCGCCCTGTTGCCTAGGCTGGAGTGCAGTGGCGCGATCTCCGCTCACTGCACACTCCACCTCCTGGGTTCAAGAGATTCTCCTGCCTCAGCTTCCCAAGTAGCTGGGACTACAGGTGCCCACCACCATGCCTGGCTAATTTTTTTTTTTTTTTGTATTTTTAGTAGAGATGAGGTTTCACTGTTAGCCAGGATGATCTCGATCTCCTGACCTCCTGATCCGCCTGCCTCGGCCTCCCAAAGTGCTGGGATTACAGGCGTGAGCCACTGCGCCTGGCCAAAATGGTTTAATTTTGCAAGCACCCAGATGCCTGCAGAGGTCTAAAGAAGTGGTGTTATTTGCAGTGGAGCCATGCCTGAGCCTCCCACTTTGGGGAGGCTGAGGCGAGGTGGATCACCTGAGGTCAGGAGTTCGAGATTGCGGCCTGGCTAACATGGCGAACCTCTGTCTCTACTAAAATACAAAAAAATTAGCCGGGCATGGTGGTGCATGTGCCCAATCCTAGTTAATGGGAGGCGCTGAGGTAGGAGAATCACGCTGGAATTTGGAGGTGCGGAGCTTGCAGTGATCTGGAGATGACTCCACTTCAGAGCCTGGAAGCCTGGGCAATGGTGAGCAAGACTCTGGCCGCACAAACAAAAGAGAAAAGAAAAGCTTAGCACTGAGTCAGCTCTTGGAAGCTCCCATTTCCCAGATGTGAAGCTTGTGGTCCAGACCCTAATAACGGTGGGGACCCTCAGTCTCGGCTGGATCATAATGCACCCAGGGAGCCCGGGCCCTGGACTGCTCTCTCCCCCTGGCCCTTGCCCTCCTCAAGAGTGCCTCCCTCCTGGGAGAGTCTTGTGGAGGAGGAGCGACCGAGTGGCCCTGGTGGTGGTGGGAAGCAGAGAGCAGATGAGAAGGAGCTGTCAGGACCTTATGTGAGTGGGGGCAGGTGCAGGGCTGGGGTGGGCATGCCCTCAGAGCCTTCCAGAGCCCAGCTCTGGCCATGATTCTCTCACTCCAGAACCTTCCATAGCTCCCTACTACTCAGAGTACTGACCAATCAGAGCAGATCCTGTGATGCAAGGCTTAACTCCAGTTGCTTGAAGTCTCTGTGGCCTCTGGGCCATACAGCTATTTTCCCACCTTCTAACTTCTGCTCCAGCTGTTTTCTTTCCCGAGAACACACATGTTTTAGAAAACCTGTTTTTCCATCAAGACACAAGGTACCACCTCCTACAGGAAGCCTTCCCTGACTGCCTCCTAGAGGCTGGGACCTCCTCTTATTGCCAGACAGCTGCACACTTGTAGTTTCAAACTCTAGCGTCCCAGGGGCCAGGCTGAATGTGGGGAATGGGGCTGTGACCAGCTGGGGAGCCCTTCTCCCACCTATGGGGGCAGCTGCAACTTGGTCCTCGGAGACTGGCAGGCTCAGTGTGGGCCAATATTGCCGTTTCTCAGAGAAGCCTTAAATGTTTCTTTTTACCTAATAGCTGTTTTTTGTTTTTTTGGTTTTTTTTGGCAATGAATTTTATTTATTTATTTATTGAGGCAGAGTCTTGTTCTCTTGCCCAGTCTAGAGTGCAATGGTGCGATCTCAGCTCACTGCAGCCTCCGCCTCCTGGGTTCAAGCGATTCTCCTGCCTCAGCCTACCCAGTAGCTGGGATTACAGGCACCCGCCACCACACCTGGCTAATTTTTGTATTTTTAATAGAGATCGGGTTTCACCATGTTGGCCAGGCTGATCTCAAACTCCTGACCTCAGGTGATCCACCTGCCTTGGTCTCCCAAAGTGCTGGATTACAGGTGTGAGCCATTGCACCTGGACGCAACAAATTTTCATTTAAAGAAGAAAACTGCGCATAGGAAGGGAGTCTAGGAGAACCTACCCACTGGGCGGATTTTGTCTTCCAGGCTGCAACCTTTTTTCTTCCTTTGGTTTCCAGCCCAACCAGAGGTTGCCCTGCAGCCCAGCATGTCAGTGGTGTCCCATCCCACCCCGCTTCCTGCCGTGGTACCCAGGATAGTGTTGTCTGCATCAGTGAATAGAATTGGAGCTTGGTCTTTCTTCCAAAGCAATGGGGAGCCATAGAGGGTTGCAGAGCAGAGGTGGGGATAGGTCTTAGGAAAATCTATCTGGGGCCAGCTTGGAGGGTTTCCTGGAGGGGGCAAGGCTGGAGGCCAGGAGCCCCAGGAAGGGATTAGGAGGGTACCAGGTCTGTCCTAGGGCTGTAGTGGGTGGAAATGGCCAGAGAGATGGGTGAGACAGACATGCCCGAGGGACTGCTTGACTTCGTTGGCGAGATCGAGGAAGGAGGTAGGGACGATTCCTGGTCTCTGGCTCTCCCTTTACCATACAGGGGGTAAACTGAGGTCTGAGGACCGGGAGTCACACAAGGCACTCATGTAGTCCACATCCTTCAAAGTCCTCTCTACAAGATGCCCACCTGCCCGGCCGACCCCATCCTTCCCAGATGCGGGCACGTGCGGCCTTCCCTTCTGCTCTGAGCAAACGGACGCAGGGGTCTGAGAATCCCAGTCATGCCTTGGGACTGGCTGGGCTCATGCCCCCAACTCCTGGGGAGTGGATGGGGGCACGGAGGCAGGGGCATGACCACGATGAGCTCTCTCCCCCATCTCCCACCAGGAAAGTGACGAAGACAAGAGTGACTACAATCTGGTGGTGGATGAGGTGAGTCCAGGGGTCCAGCCTCTTCCCCTACTCTAGGCACAGAGCAAGGGGTGAGTTTTCTGGAATGGGAGGACCCAGAGGTAGTGGGGGTCCTGGTTCCCCCCTCTGTGGGACAGCTGGGATGGGGCCAGGAAGTGTCGGGGGCTCCCTGACACCTCTGGCTGACCTCCTCTCCATTGCATGGGGAGTGACTTCAAGCCCGGGCTCACTAAGTGATTTGTGGGCAGTGACATCCCCACTTCCCTGGCCTCACTGTTCCCCATCTGTTCAATGGGAAAATAAAACCAAGGCCTTATGTAGTCCTTGCTATGGGTGCTTATGGAGTAGAGCCTATCATTAAACCCATTTTACAGGCTGGGCATGGTGGCTCACACCTGTAATCCCAGCACTTTAGGAGACTGAGGCGGATGGATCACTTGAAGTCAGGAGTTTGAGACCAGCCTGACCAAAATGGTGAAACCCTGTCTCTACTAAAAATACAAAACAATTAGCTGGATGTGCTTGCTTGAACCCAGGAGGCGGAGGTTGTAGGAAGCCACTGTACTCCAGCCTGGGTGACGGAGTGAGACTCAAAAAAAAAAAAAAAAAAGTACATTTTACAGATGAGTAAACTGAGGCAGCAGGAGGTTTCATAATCTTCCCGTGGTGGGTCGTGGGTACCCATTCTAGAGATTGGGGTGGGACTCGGGAGGAGGATAGAGAGGGACTCTTTCTCTCTCATTTCAACTCTGCTCAATGTTACCTTCTCGAACCCAGGACCAACCCTCAGAGCCCCCCAGCCCAGCTACCACCCCCTGCGGAAAGGTACCCATCTGTGTTCCTGCCCGTCGGGACCTGGTGGACAGTCCGGCCTCCTTGGCCTCTAGCCTTGGCTCACCACTCCCTAGAGCCAAGGAGCTCATCCTGGTAAGGAGGAGGGGAGGGCCTTGAAACTCACTTTATTCATCCTGGGGGCCTGGAAACAGACACTACCCCATGACACAGAGGGCAATGATGGGAAATCAGCCCGGCTGGCATTGTCCACCCTCTCCTTGTGCTTTTTTTTTTAACCTCCCGCTGGGACTGACTTTGTTGAACCTCAGTAAATATTAAAAGGCAACTTTGTAAAGAAGCTTTGTAGATAAATTTTAAAAGGCAATTCACCACCTTACATGGAAAGCAGGTCTCTCTCTTGCAATCAATAGGAAATCCCATGGAAATAAACACAGTGAAAGCCTAGCCAGCTAAGCTGGACCCAGGCCTGCATGTGTTGAGCCCTTCCAGAGGCGCTTAGAGACACACCGGCCCCAAGCTGAGATGTTGTCCTCGGAAGGAAAGATAATTAATATAGGAACAACTTTCCGGTTGGACCTCCTGGAGTTTAATGCCAGGCATGTAAGCCATCTAAAAGCACCCCCAGGGCATTCCAAATTCAGCTCCTTTTGTGGCTCCCCTCACCCCAAATCTTCTCCAGACCCCTCCCCTGCACTTACCAGGGGAGAGTATGTCGGTTTCTAGGCCTCCCCTCCCGGTTTCAAGGCCTCCCCTCTTGGCAGGTTACCATGGCAACCACCAGAGGTTGGGGCTCCCATTCTATCTTAAGTGCCCTCCTCCCACTGCGGGAAAAACCTTACGAGGGGGTAGGGCAGCTCCGTTGTATTGGAGAAGCCCTCAGGGGTCCTCCCTGACCCCACAGTTGTCCCATCCACTCTCTCGCGGGTGTGGGTGCTGTGCAGCTGTCAGCGTGTGTGCGATGGTGTCATGGGAAGCCGAGACAGACGCAAGACAAGGATGCGAAGTTTCTTGGGAGGCAGGGGAGGCGGTGACATGAAGCCGAGATAACAGAACCTGCCCCTAGATGGAGGTCCAGCTGCTGCTTTCCTCAGAGCCCCGCCTCGGGGAAGGACAGCTCTGGGTGACACCTCCCTTTCCGTGGGGGGCACAAGGAGGATTGCACTGTGTGCTAGGCGTTCTTCCTTCGCCTGAGAATATGCCGCGGTGGGGTCTGCGTCTCCACGAGCCCATCCCGGAGTTTCTAATTCCTTGTCGTTCAAGAATCTCAACAGTGACTGCGGGCTGTGGCTCATGCCTGTCATCCCAGGGCTTTGGGAGGCCAAGGCAGGACGATCACTCAAGAGCAGGAGTTGGAGACCAGCCTGGGCAACATAGTGAGACCTTGTCTCTACAAAAAAATTTAAAAAGTTAGCTGGGCATAGAGACGTGTGCCTGTAGTGCCAGCTACTTGGGAGGCTGAGTCGGGAGGATCACTTGAGTGTGGGAGGTTGAGGCTGCATTGAGCTACGAGCGTGCCTTTTTTTGTTTGTTTTATGTTTTTTGTTTTGGAGATGGGGTCTCTCTCTGTCACCCAGTCTGGAGTGCAGTGGCGCGATCTCAGCTCACTGCAACCACTGCCTCCCGGGTTCAAGAGATTCTCCTGTCTCAGCCTCCCGGATAGTGGGTAGCTGGGACTACAGGGTATGCGCTACTAATGCCTCTGGCTAATTTTTTGTATTTTTAGTAGAACAGAGTTTCACTGTGTTAGCCAGGATGGTCTAGATCTCCTGATCTCAGGTGATCTGCCCGTCCTGGCCTCCCAACGTGCTGGGATCACAGGCATGAGCCACAGTGCCTATCTGATCATGTTACTTTTGAGAGCAAGACCCTGTATTTAAAAAAAAAAAAAAATTGCAAATCTTGACGGCCTATAACTTTGTAACTTTGTTGCCTTTTTTTTTTGGTGGAATTTTGCTCTTGTTGCCCAGGCTAGAGTGCAATGGCCTGATTCACTACATACTGCAACTTCTGCCTCCCGGTTCAGGCAAGTCTCCTGCCTCAGCCCTCCCCGGTAGCTGGAATTACAGGCACGTGCCACCATGTCCAGCTAATTTTGTATTTTTAGTAGACAGGGTTTCATTCTACAAGTTGCCAGGGTGGTTCAAACTCCTGACTCCTCAAGTGATCCACCTGCCTCGGCCTCCCAAAGTGTTGGGATTACAGGGCGCGGAACCACCGCCTCCCAGCTGGAAATAGAGTCAGTGGTTCTGCTGCTCAGGCTGGAGTGCAACATGGATCTCAGCTCACTACAAACCTCCACCTCCCGGATTCAAGCACCTCCCGCCTCAGCCTCCTAGAGTAGCTGGGATCACAGGCATGCTTCACCACTGGCTGATCTTTTGTATTTTTAGTAGAGATGTGGTTTTACCATGTTACCATGTTGGCCAGGCTGGTCTCTAACTCCTGACCTCAGGTGATCCGTCCACCTGGGCCTCCCAAAGTGTTGGGATTACAGGCGTGAGACACTGCGACTGGCCCCCACAGTTTCTGATCAGATCATTAGGCCACAAGACACCAGGTGTCTGGTGGCGTTCAGTCCTGCCCTTTCTCTGCAGAATGACCTTCCCCCCAGCACTCCTGCCTCCAAGTCCTGCGACTCCTCCCCGCCCCAGGACGCGTCCACCCCTGGGCCCAGCTCGGCCAGTCACCTCTGCCAGCTCGCTGCCAAGCCAGCGCCTTCCACAGACAGCATCGGTGAGCACCTTGCCTGTTGGTGCCTGTCCGGAGCAGGCCTCATCTCCGGGGAGATCTAGGAAAAGGGGCTGGAGAGGCAGAAGGCTGAGATTCCAGGCCTGGCGTTCATTGCCTTAGTCCTTTTTGTGACTTCAAGTTAGACTCTGCCTCCCTCTGGGCAGTTCCTCGTTGTCTCAGCTTGGCGGGTAGGAAAACTGAGGCCTGGAGCATGGAAGGGGCTTAGTCGCGAGTTTCAGCCTAGTGCACTGGAGAGACGATCTTCGGGGCCAGATGGGCTTGGGTTGCAGACCAAGCTTGGGTATTCACCAGCTGGGTGACCTTGGGCAAGTGACCCAACCTCTCTGAGCCTCAGTTTCCCCATCAGTAATCTGGGGAATGACAGTGGTCATCTTTTCTGCCTTACGGTCACGCCCTGGGCTGGTTCCAGGGCCCCTGAAAAAAGTTGTCCTTGGAACCTGCCCTCAAGGAACTCCCAGGTGGCAAAAAGGGACGAAACCCAGACCCCAAAACTCACAGCCCTGTATAATCAGGGCTGGTACCAAGCCAGGTGCCCAAGAAGGGCAAAGCTGGAGGTTGGCAACAGGGAGGTTCAAGGATGTTTCTGAGATGTTAAGGGACATTGGGCCTCAATTTTTTTTTCTTTTTTTTTTTGAGACGGAGTTTCACTCTTGTTGCCCAGGCTAGAGTGCAATGGCGCGATCTCAGCTCATGGCAACCTCCCGCTCCTGGCTTCAAGCAATTCTGCTGCCCCAGCCTCCCGAGTAGCTGGAATTACAGGCATGCGCCACCATGCCCAGCTAATTTTTGTATTTTTAGTAGAGACCAGGTTTCACTATGTTGGTCAGGCTGGTCTTGAACTCCTGACCTCAGGTGGTCCTCCCACTTCGGCCTTCCAAAGTGCTGGGATTACAGGCGTGAGCCACCGCGCCCGGCCCGAGCCTGGGTTTTGAAGGATGGGTAGGAGTTTGCCAATTAAAAGAAAGAGAATGACCATAGTCCCAGCTATGCGGGAGGCTGAGGCAGCAGAATTGCTTGAACCCAGGAGGCAGAGGTTTCAGTGAGCCGCGATCGCACTACTGAACTCCAGCCTGGCAACAGAGCAAGATTCCATCTAAAAAAAAAAAAAAAAAAAAAAAAGAGGGAGAGAAAGTCATGTCCACCGGAGGAATGATAGTGCAGAGGTCTGGAGGTGTCCCGGGCTATGGCCAATGTGGGACCAGCGCGTGGAAACTCCGAATGAAAGGCCAGGGAGCTCCCCAGGCAGTGGGAGGTGGGATCTGGGTCCAGGGTGTCAAAACCTGTCCCCGACTCTTCCCTCTCAGCCCTGAGGAGCCCCCTGACTCTGTCCAGTCCCTTCACCACGTCCTTCAGCCTGGGCTCCCACAGCACCCTCAATGGAGACCTCTCTGTGCCCAGCTCCTATGTCAGCCTCCACCTGTCCCCTCAGGTCAGCAGCTCTGTGGTATACGGACGCTCCCCCATGGTGAGTCCTTGGGTGGGGGCGCAGGAGGTGTCAGCAGGGCCCAGGGGCTGGGGGCCGGGAGGAGAAACCAACTACACAAGGAGAGACACGGGAGTGCAGAAAGGGAAGGGAGCCCTGACTCAGCAAGTGTGCATGGGAAGACGATCTGGGGGTCTCAGTAGTCCCACAAGCTTAATACAAAGCAGGACTTGTGATTGTGGAAAAATGCAATGGTGATTAAGCTGCATGAAAAGGAGCAGTAGGGCCTTGGCCTTAGGACACTGTTTACAAAAGTGAGCAGTGGACCAGATTTGTCCCGGGGGGCTGGAGTTTAGAGACCTCTGTCATAGAGTCAGTCTGGACGTTGGATGGAGAACCCTTCAGGATCCTTGGAACCCTGGAGTTCTAGGATTTCCTGGACAGAGATTTTGGGGCCGGTGCCCTCAAGTGAAAACCTCAGCCCTCCCTGTGTAGTGTGACAGGCAGAGAGAGGGCATCTCTGCTTCCTTGGGGAGGGGCTGATAAACAGCGGCATGGCAGGTGGGCGTGGGACAGCACAGAGGTGGGTTGGAGTCACCTGCCTCACTGACACCCCCTCTGGCATTCTGACAGATGGCATTTGAGTCTCACCCGCATCTCCGAGGGTCATCTGTCTCTTCCTCCCTACCCAGCATCCCTGGGGGAAAGCCGTGAGTACCAGGGTGGGGTTCCCTGCCTGGGGACCCAGGCCAGCCCCCCGCCTCCTCTGAGGTCTTACCCTGTGTGGTTGGGGTCTCTCCCTGCTTCCCTTCTAGAAAGTCTCTTGTGTGGGCCAGGCACGGTGGTTCACGCCTGTAATCCCAGCACTTAGGGAGGCCGAGGCAGGCGGATCACTTGAGGTCAGGAGTTTGAGACCAGCCTGGCCAACATGGCGAAACCCCATCTCTACTAAAAATACAAAAATTAGCTGGATGTGGTGGCGGGCACCTGTAATCCCGGCTACTCGGGAGGCTGAGGCATGAGAATCGCTTGAACCTGGGAGGTGGAGGTTGCAGTGAGCTGAGATTGCGCCATTGTACTCCAGCCTGGGCGATAGAGCGAGACTCAGTCTCAAAAAAAAAACAAAAAGAAAGAAAGAAAAAAAGTGTCTTGTGTAAGCTACTCGGAGTTCCACTGGCTCTCCATAGAAGTAGACTCTGACCCCTAAGGGGACACTGGGTGATGTCAGGGGACAAGTGTGGTTGTCACAGCTGGGGGAGGAAACGCTCCTGGCCTGGAGTGTGGAGGCCAGGGATGCTGCTTAGCACCCTGCTAACGGGGACGGCTCCCCCAGCGAAGACCTAGCCCCAATGTCCACAGAACTTTCTGCAGTGATGGAGGTATTCTACACCCACTGCGGGCCAACCCGATTGCCACCAGCTGATTGTGGCTTTGAGTACTTCAAATGTGGCCAGTGCAACTGAGGAGCTGAAAATTTTTGTTTTGTTTTGTTTTTCTGAGATGAAGTTTCACTCTGTCCCCCAGGCCGGAGTACAGTGGTGAGATCTCAGCTCACTGCAACCTCCACCTCCTGGGTTCAAGCGATTCTCCTGCTCCAGCCTCCTGAGTAGCTGGGATTACAGGCCTGTACCACTGCCAGCTAATTTTTGTATTTTTAGTAGAGATGGGGTTTCACAATGTTGGCCAGGCTGGTTTTGAACTCCTGACCTCAAATGATCCAGCTACCTCAGTCTCCCAAAGTTCTGAGATTCCAGGTGTGAGCCACTGTGCCGGCCTGAAAATGTTTATTTAATTTCAGTTCATTTAAGTATCTTAACTGGTCACAGGTGGCTGGGGCTCCTAGGACAGTGCCCTCTATCTGGTCTGGAACATTCAACATGCCTTCGTGGGTCCTTGGTTGAACGAACGTTTATTAAGTGTTTATTTACCATGCGCCACACCACGACCTAGACCCCCTGTGTATTTGTGCCACCCACTGACTGTCCCATATCACTTTTGACCACGTTGTCCTGCCTTTTTCCTAAATGAATCAGAGGCCGAGCACCATGGCTCACTCCTGTCATCCCAGGGCTTTGGGAGGCCAAGGTGGGAGGATCACTTGAAGCCAGGAGTTTGAGACCAGCCCGGGCAACATAGCAAGACCTTGTCTCTACAAAATAATAATAGAGATAATTACTTTAAAAAAATGCATCATAGGCCAGGCCTGGTGGCTCACGCCTGTAATCC
This sequence comes from Papio anubis, assembly GCF_008728515.1. Taxonomy (NCBI): domain Eukaryota; kingdom Metazoa; phylum Chordata; class Mammalia; order Primates; family Cercopithecidae; genus Papio; species Papio anubis. The sequence goes on along the minus strand of NC_044995.1, from coordinate 48,375,058 downwards.
CAGTGAGGCCGAGGTGGGTTGGTCATTTGAGGTCAGGAGTTTGAGACCAGCCTGACCAACATGGTGAAAACCTGTCTCTAGTAAAAATACAAAAAAATTAGCCAGGCGTGGTGGCCTGCTCATGTAATCCCAGCTTCTTGGGAGACTGAGGCAGGAGAATCGCTTGGACCCGGGAAGCAGAGGTTACAGTGAGCCCAGATCACGCCACTGCACTTCAGCCTGGGCGACAGAGCGGGACTCTGTCTCAAAAAACAAACCAAAAAATGCATCAGGCTGGGCCTGGTGGCTCATGCCTGTAATCCTAGCACTTTGGGAGGCCGAGGTGGGTGGATCACTTGAGGTTCGGAGTTCAAAACCAGCCTAGCCAACATGGTGAAACCCTGTCTCTACTAAAAATACAAAAAACTTAGCCGGGCGTGGTGGCGCATGCCTGTAATCCCAGCTACTCGAGAGGCCGAGGCAGGAGAATCGCTTGAACCCGGGAGGCAGAGGTTGCAGTGAGCTGAGATCCGGCCACTGCACTCCAGCCCTGGCGACAGGGTGAGACTCCCTCTCAAAAAACAAAACAAAAGGGCCGGGTGTGGTGGTTCACGCCTGTAATCCCAGCACTTTGGGAGGCCGAGGCGGGTGGATCACGAGGTCAGGAGATGGAGACCATCCTGGCTAACACAGTGAAACCCCGTCTCTACTAAAAATACAAACAAAATTAGCCAGGCATGGTAGCGGGCGCCTGTAGTCCCAGTTACTCGGGAGGCTGAGGCAGGAGAATGGCGTGAACCCGGGAGGCGGAGCTGGCAGTGAGCTGAGATGTACCACTGCACTCCAGCCTAGGCAACAGATCGAGACTCCGTCTCAAATAAATAAATAAATAACGCATCAGAGGATGCCAGGCAGGACAAAGGCATCTCCCTGCCCTCCCGGGTGCGGGGGCGTGGTGCCCAGGGCTGGGTCATGCCCCGGCTTTCTCTCCAGGGCCTACTCCTTCCACGTGTCTGCGGACGGACAGATGCAGCCCGTACCCTTCCCCTCGGATGCACTGGTGGGCGCGGGCATCCCGCGGCACGCCCGGCAGCTGCACACGCTGGCACACGGCGAGGTGGTCTGCGCAGTCACCATCAGCGGCTCCACGCAGCACGTGTACACGGGCGGCAAGGGCTGTGTGAAGGTGTGGGATGTGGGCCAGCCTGGGGCCAAGACGCCCGTGGCCCAGCTCGACTGCCTGGTGAGGGCGGGGGTGGGACAGTGGGCGGGACTCGCAACTGAGGGGTGGAGCTTATGTTCAAATGGGGTGGTGTTTGTAGGCTGGGTGTGGGTGGGGCTACATGTGAAGGGCGGGGCTTAGAGGTGAAGGGTGGAGCTTGTAGTCACATGGGGCAGGGCTTGCAAGCCAAAGGGGTGGGGTTCATTGGCCAATCAGAATTAGGCTTGCAAGACAATCGGGATAGGATTTGCAGGCCAAGTATGGGTGGGGTTTATAGGTAAAGGATGTAGCTTATAGTCAGATGGGGCAGCGTTTGCGACTCAAAGGGGCGTGGCTCGCCAGTAATCAGGGTAGGGCTTGCAGGCCAACGATGGATGGGGTTTACAGGTGAAGGGCAGAGCTTGTCAAATGGAACAGGGTTTGTGGGCCAAAGGGGTGGGTCTTGCTGGCCAATCAGGATGAGGCTACCTTGGGCTCCAGAGACCCCCACATTGAGCTAGGCTCCTAGAGGCCTCACCTGGGACCAACCCCCAGCCCCTGCTTCTCTCCCCGACCCCAGAACCGAGACAACTACATTCGCTCCTGCAAGTTGCTGCCAGATGGCCGGAGTCTGATAGTGGGCGGTGAGGCCAGCACCTTGTCCATTTGGGATCTGGCGGCGCCCACCCCCCGTATCAAGGCCGAGCTGACCTCCTCGGCCCCGGCCTGCTACGCCCTGGCCGTCAGCCCCGACGCCAAGGTTTGCTTCTCCTGCTGCAGCGATGGCAACATTGTGGTCTGGGACCTGCAGAACCAAACTATGGTCAGGTGGGTGGCAGGTGCGCTAGGACCTTGGGCAAGCCCCCGGCCCCTCTTGGTGCAGGGAGGGTGGAGGAGTGACCTGGGAGGACCCTGGGGCAGCTCGAATTCCAAGATGGACGCCTGGGCCCTTCTCCCTCCAGGCAGTTCCAGGGCCACACGGACGGTGCCAGCTGCATTGATATTTCTGATTATGGCACTCGGCTCTGGACAGGGGGCCTGGACAACACGGTGCGCTGCTGGGACCTGCGGGAGGGCCGCCAGCTGCAGCAGCACGACTTCAGCTCCCAGGTGCTGTTCGGTTCTGGCGGGAGGGGGATGGAAGCTCTAGGAATCCAGCGTCCCTTCCTTTCCTTGTGAGGTGCCCACTTCCACAGGCAGGACAGGACTCACATCTGCTATGGTGCCCATCTTTCTTGTCCTCCAGACACATCCACAAGCTTCCCCTTTAACTCTAAGGACTTAAGGGAACACAAAAGAGCTGATGATTCATATGAAGCTGTGGGGCTACTGAGACCCCCAGATCATCTTCCCCACCTGCTTGTGTCCAGCCATACCCTTGTATGTGTCTTTCCTCGTGTAGCTGGGTTCTCCCAGCCTTTAATCTCTGGACCCTGCCTAGAGCATGGGACACACACTTCCCCACCGAGGACTCACCAAGGGGGAGCTACTGGCCAGGAGGACAGAGTGGAGGTTGATGGAGGAGGAGCTGGGCATGGAGAGATCCCCACTGAGGTGGGGCCTAAGCTGAAGGACATGGTGAAGGGGCTGGACAGAACTGGGGGCTCCTCAGGGCTGAGCAAAGGGAGCAAATCTTCAGGCACTGTGACCCTAGATCCTGCCTCTCACCTGCTTTGGGGGCAGGCTGTGAGCACCTTGTTCTGTCATTCAGGGTTTCCATGGGCTGGTCTCATGCACAGCATACTCTGGGACAGCTCTGAGACCTCTGCACATTTGTTCCCTGTGGTTGAAATGCCTTTCTCTTCTTTCTGTAATTAGCAAACTCCTATTCATCCCTCAAGACCCATCTCATTTGCCCCTCCTTGAAACCTAAGAGGAGCTAACTCCTAACTCCCAAACTCTTTTTTTTTTTTGAGATAGGGATGCAGTGGCGTGATCTCAGCTCACTGCAACCTCTGCCTCCCAGGTTCAAATGATTCTCATGCCTCAGCCACCTGAGTAGCTGGGACTACAGGCATGCACCACCATGCCCGCCTAATTTTTGTATTTGTTGGTAGAGACAGGGTTTCACTGTGTTGTCCAGGCTGGTCTTGGACTCCTGGCTTCAAATAATCCACCTGCCTTAGCTTCCCAGTGTGGGAATTACAGGTGTGAGCCACCGCGCCCTGCCTCCCAGGCTCATTATGTCCAACCCATTGTTCTTTCGTTTGACGAACTGTTTGATAGGGAAATCAGGAGTGCAGGTGGACAGAGTTCTCCATCCCATATCCCCGAAGCTTAGGTGGGCTAAGAACATTTCTAGGGATCCCATGGTGAATATCTCCTAGTTCACTGGGTGCCCCTCAATGCGTCTTTACTCAGGAATGCTTCTGTATGGCCACGAAAGGACATTTGAAGCCCTCCAGTCTTCTCTTCTGTAAATGTGTGGTTATTTCCACAGGCGTCTTGTTAGTGAGACTCCAAGAGGTTTAGGGTGGAACAGAGCCTGATTCCTGTTTGTGCCTAAAATGGGGTGGGCTACAGGAGGAGGAGGACCCCGAATCCTTTTAAAATCAAACCAAAAAGCACCATTGCAAATGGGGAACATTCCAGGCCAGGCTCAGTGACTGACGCCTGTAATCGCAGCACTTTGGGAGGCTGAGGTGGGTGGATTACTTGAGGTCGGGAGTTCAAGACCAGCCTGACCAATGTGGAGAAACTGTGTCTCTACTAAAAATACAAAATTAGCTGGGCGTGGTGGTGCATGCCTGTAATCCCAGCTACTTGGGAGGCTGAGGCAGGAGAATTGCTTGAACCTGGGAGGCAGAGTTTGCGGTGAGCCGAGATCGTGCCATTGCACTCCAGCCTGGGCAAGAAGAGCGAAACTCTAATAATAATAATAATAATAATAATAATAAACAACGAAAAGCAGCATTGCAAATGGGGAACATTCCAGGCCAGGCTCAGTGGCCGATGCCTGTAATCCCAGCAGTTCGGGAGGCTGAGGCAGGAGGATCGCTTGAGCCTAGGAGATTGAGATCAGCCTTGGCAACATAGCAAGACCTTGTCCCTACAAAACAAATTAAAAATAAGGCATGGTGGGCCGGGTGCTGTGGCTCACGCCTGTAATCCCAGCAGTTTGGGAGGCCGAGGTGAGCGGATCATGAGGTCAGGGGATCAAGACCATCCTGGCTAACACGGTGAAACCCTGTCTCTACTAAAAATACAAAAAAACTACCCGGGTGTGGTGGCGGACACCCGTAGTCCCAGCTACTCAGAAGGCTCAGGCAGGAGAATGACATGAACCCAGGAGGCAGAGCTTGCAGTGAGCCAAGATCGCGCCACTGCACTCCAGCCTGGGTGAAAGTGCGAGACTCCGTCTCAAAATAAACAAATAAATAAGGTATGATGGCACACACCTGTGATCACAGCTACTTGTGAGGCTGAGGCAGGAGGATCACTTGAGCCTGGGAGGAGGTCGAGGCTGCTGTGGGTCATGATCGCACCACTGCACTGCAGCCTGGGTGACAGAGCGAGACCCTGTCTCAAAAAAAAAAAAAAGTAGGGAACATTCCAAGCTAAGAGTGAGAAGTCCTGTCTCCCAGGCCTGGCTTGTCTGTCTTGTTTTTGTTTGTTTGTTTTTTTTTTTTTTTTGACAGAGTCTTGCTCTGTCACCCAGGCTAGAGTGCAGTGGTGCAATCTCAGCTCACTGCAACCTCCACCTCCCAGGTTCAAGCAATTCTCCTGCCTCAGCCTCCCAAGTAGCTGGGATTACAGGTGCCCGCCATCACACCCAGCTGATTTTTGCATTTCTAGTAGAGATGGGGTTTTGCCCTGTTGGCCAGGCTGGTCACGAACTCCTGACCTCAGATGATCCGCCTGCCTTGGCCTCCTAAAGCGTTGGGATTACTGGCATGAGCCACAGAGCCCGGCCAAGGCCTGGTCTTTCATAGCCTTGCTGTGTGACCTTGAGGGGACACTGCCTCAGCTTCCACCATCTGCTTAAGGGGAGTGATTGTCCTTGCCTGGCTGTTCCCTTCTCTGTCTCTTCTCCCTCCTCTCTGCCTCCTCCCTGTGCTGTTGTGCACTCAGAGCAGATAATGGATGTGCAGCCCCAGGGTTCTGTGTAATTCTGATTAATATTAATGATTCGACATGCAGTTGTCTGCTGTGTTCCCAGTCCTGGGCCAGCTGCCTTTCTCTGGGAGGGCTGAAGAGGGAGAACGTTGGACTCCACCCCCCAACCCTGATGGTGCTGTGCACCCCCCAATATCCAAAGGGACTCGTAGGCTGGACATAATGGCTTACACCTGTAATCCCAGCACTTTGGGAAGCCAAGGCGGGCAGATCACTTGAGGTTAGCAGTTTGAGACCAGCCTGGCCAACACAGTGAAACTCCGTCTTTACTAAAAATACAAAAATTACCTGGGCGTGCCAGCAGGCACCTGTAATCCCAGCTACTTGGGAGGCTGAGGCACGAGAATCCCTTGAACTTGGGAGGCAGAGGCTGCAGTGAGCTGAGATTGCAACATCGCACTGCAGCCTGAATGACACAGTGAGACTCCATCTGAAAAAAAAAATGTATCCAGCGTGATGGTGCATGCCTGTAATCCCAGCTACTCGGGAGACTGAGGCAGGAGGATCACTTGAACTCTGGAGGTCGAGGCTGCAGTGAGCCGTGATTACAGCCTGGGCGATGGAGTGAACCCAGGAGACACAAAACAAAGGGGGGCTCGTGACCCCTTCTCTTCCCTCTTTACCCCTAGATTTTCTCCCTGGGCCACTGCCCTAACCAGGACTGGCTGGCGGTCGGAATGGAGAGTAGCAATGTGGAGATCCTGCACGTCCGCAAGCCGGAGAAATACCAGCTGCACCTCCACGAGAGCTGTGTGCTGTCCCTGAAGTTTGCCTCCTGTGGTGTGTCTTCTGGGGCGGGGGGGCACCCCCAAAACCACAACAAAACCCAGGGTGCCTATTCAATCCGAATCTTAGATAAATAACAAATAATGTTATTTATATACTAAAATGTTATTTCTATACTAAGTTTTATATACTCAAAAGCAAATCGTTAGTACAACTATCTCCCAAATGGTGTGTGGGATATACTTATACTAAAAACCAAATAATGAAAGATGTGGGATATACCTGTCCTAAAAATTATTGATGACTTATCCGAGATTCAAATTTAAGGCTGGGTGCAGTAGCTCACGCCTGTCATCCCAACACTCTGGGAGGCCAAGGCAGGCAGATCACCTGAGGTCAGGAGTTCGAGACCGGCCTGGCCAACATGGTGAAACCCTGACTCTATTAAAAGTGCAAAAATTAGCCAGGTGTGGTGGTGGGTGCCTGTAATCCCAGCTACTTGGGAGGTTGAGGCAGGAGAATCGCTTGAATCTGGGAGGTGGAGGTCGCAGTAAGCCAAGATCATGCCACTGCATTCTAGTCTGAATGAGCAAGACTCTATCTCAAAAAGAAAAAAAAAAAGAAAAAAAGAAATTTAAGCCAGGCACAGTAGCTGATGCATGTAGTTTCAGCTACTTGGGACACTAAGGCAGAAGGATCACCCAAGACCAGTAGTTCAAGACCAGCCTGGGCAACATAGCAAGACTTTCTCTCCAAAGAAATAAAACAGCCGGGTATGGTGGCTTGCACCTGTAGTCCCAACTACTAGGGAGGCTGAGGCAGGAGGATTGCTTGAGCCTAGGACTTTGAGGCTGTAGGGAGCTATGATTGCACCACTGCCCTCTAGCCTGTGCAATGCAGTGAGACCCTATCTCTTAAAAAAGTCATTTGTTAGTGTAAGTATATCCTAAATAGTACATGAGATACCTTATACCAAAAAAAAAAAAAAAAAAAAAGTACTTGGGCTGGGCATGGTGGCTCACACCTGTAATCCCAGCATTTTGGGAGACCAAGGTGGGAGGATCGCTTGAGGCCAGGAGTTTGAGACTAGCCTGGGGAGCATAATCAGATCCCAATTCTACAAATAATTTTTTTTTTGAGATGGAGTCTCATTCTGTTGCCCAGGCTGGCGTGCAGTGGCATGATCTTGGCTCACTGCAACCTCCACGTCCCAGGTTCGAGCAATTCTCAACTCTCAGCCTCCCGAGTAGCTGGAGTTACAGATGCCTGCCACCAGGTCCAGCTGATTTTTGTATTTTTAGTAGAGAAGTGGTTTCACCACATTGGCCAGGCTGATCTCCAACTCCTGACCTCAAGTGACCCAGCTGCCTTGGCCTCCCAAAGTGCTAGGATTATAGGTGCGAGCCACCGTGCCTGGCAAAAACTAAAAATGTTAGCTGGGCGTGGTGTTGCACACCTGTGGTCCCAGCTGCTTGGGAGGCTGGGTGGGAGGCACACTTGAGCCCAGGCAGTTGAGGCTGCAATGAGCTATGATTGTACCACTGCACTCCAGCCTGGGTGACAGAGCAAGACCCTTTCCGGGGAAAAAAAAAAAAGGAAAAGGGAGAGGCCAGACCCAGCCTGCCCCACCTCCCCCTGCAGCCCTGGTCTCTCTTCAGTGCCCCGCCTTGAACCCCACTGCTCTCCTTCCCCAAGGACGGTGGTTTGTGAGCACTGGGAAGGACAATCTGCTCAACGCCTGGAGGACGCCGTACGGGGCCAGCATTTTCCAGGTACTCAATGGTCCGGAGCCCCCACCCTGGCAGGGCCATGTGCCCGGGTATGCCAGGGTCACAGAGATTCCCCCTGTCCCCGTCCCCCAGCACCCCCTGCCACCCTAACCCCTCCTCAGGGTCCTGCAAGCCTCCCCACCGCCCAGGTACTGAAGCCGAGGTTGGCATTTCAGCCGGAGAGCCTCGCCTCATCTGCCTGTAGCCTGTTGGTTTTTCTAAAATATAGTTGCAGTAAGATGCATATAACATAAAATTTAAAATTTGCCGGCCGGGCACGGTGGATCACGCCTGTAATCCCAGCACTTTGGGAGGCCGAGGTGGGTGGATCACAAGGTCAGGAGATCAAGACCATCCTGGCTAACACGGTGAAACCCTGTCTCTACTAAAAAAATACAAAAGAATTAGCCGGGCGTGCTGGCGGGCGCCCGTAGTCCCAGCTACTCAGGAGGCTGAGGCAGGAGAATGGTGTGAACCTGGAAGGCCCAGCTTGCAGTGAGCCGAGATCGTGCCACTGTACTCCAGCCTGGGCGATAGAGCGAGACTCCGCCTCAAATAAATAAATAAAATAAAATTTGCCTTTTTTTTTTTTTGGAGACAGAGTCTTGCTCTATCTCCCAGGCTGGAGTGCAGTGGCAATCTTGGCTCACTGCAACCTCCATCTCCTGGGTTCAAGCCATTCTCCTGCCTCAGCCTCCTGCGTAGCTGGGATTACGGACATGCACCACCATGCCTGGCTAATTTTTGTATTTTTAGTGGAGATGAGGTTTCACCATGTTGTCTAGGCTGGTCTCAAACTTCTGACCTCAGGTGATCTGCCTGCCTTGGCCTCTCAAAGTGTTGGGATTACAGGCGTGAGCCACTGCGCTGAGCTGTTTTTCAAATTTTATATCCCCATCAGCAGTGATCAAGATTTTAAAATTCTCTGCATCCTCACCAACACTTGTTATTGGCTGTCTTTTTAATGATGCCCGTCCTGATTGGTAAAGTTTTTTTTTTTTTTTGAGATGGAGTCTTGCTGTGTCGCCCAGGCTGGAGTGCAGTGGCGCAATCTCGGCTCACTGCAACCTCGGCCTCCCGGGTTCAAGTGATTCTCCTGCCTCAGCCTCCCGAGTAGCTGGGACTACAGGCACCTGCCACCACGTCCAGCTAATTTTTTGTATTTTTAGTAGAGACGAGGTTTCACCGTGTTAGCCAGGATGGTCTTGATCTCCTGACTTCATGATCCACCCACCTCGGCCTCCCAAAGTTTTGGGATTACAGGCGTGAGCCACCATGGCTGGTGTTTTTGTTGTTTTTTGACATGGAGTCCTGCTTTGTTGCCCAGCCTGGAGTGCGATGGCATGATCTCAGCTCACTGCAGCCTCCACCTCCTGGATTGAAGCAATTCTCCTCCCTCAGCTTCCCAAGTAGCTGGCATTACATGTGTCCACCCCCATGCCTGGCTAAGTTTTGTATTTTTAGCAGAGACGGGGATTCCCCATGTTGGCCAGGCTGGTCTGGAACTCCTGACGTGCTGAGATGACGGGCGTGAGCCACTGTGCCCGGCCCAGTTTTTATATTTTTAAAGGGTTGTAAGAAAAAAATCCCAGAATATGTGACACAGACTTATTTAGACTTTAGGCAAAGCCTAAAATATTTACCAGGCCCTTTGTGAAGTTTGCTAATCCCTGGTCTAGGCCATCGCCTTGGCCCTCTGCTGTGCTGTGTGACATCATGCCTGGTTCACACCCACTCTGAGCGTCTCAGAAAGGGCAGCACTTCAGTTCCATCTCTCTTGGTATTGAGGGAATGGAGGCCCTGCTCTGCCTATCAGACTTAGCTTCAAAGCACCTGTCTCTAGAAAACAGGTCACTCTTGGGAGGTCGAGACAGGCAGATCACGAGGTCAGGAGATCAAGACCATCCTGGCGAACACGGTGAAACTCCATTTCTACTAAAAAATACAAAAAACTAGCCGGGCGAGGTGGTGGGAGCCTGTAGTCCCAGCTACTTGGGAGGCTGAGGCAGGAAAATGGCGTGAACCCGGGAGGCGGAGCTTGCAGTGAGCTGAGATCCGGCCACTGCACCCCAGCCTGGGCGACAGAGCAAGACTCCGTCTCAAAAAAAGAAAACAGGTCACTCAGCCAGGCGTAGTGGCTCACACCTGTCATCCCAGCATTTCGGGAGGCAGAGGCAGTGGATCACCTGAGGTCAGGAGTTCCAGACCAGCCTGGACAACATGGGGAAACCCTGTCTCTAGTAAAAATACAAAAACTGGCCAGGCATGGTAGCAGGCACTTATAATCCCAGCTACTCGGGAGGCTGAGGCAGGAGAATGTCTTAAACCCAGGAAGTGGAGGTTGCAGTGAGTCGAGATCACGCTGCTTTACTTTAGCCTGGGCGACAAGAGCAAAACTCCATCTCAAAAAAAAGGAAATGCGTCACTCAGTAGGCGACTCCTGGCCTCCTATTCCCGACTCCGCCCCAGCCTTGCCCACACACCCATCTGTGGAGACCATGCCTCACCGTGCCCTTTTCTCTCCCCCTTCCCTTGGCAGTCCAAGGAGTCATCCTCAGTCCTGAGTTGTGACATCTCCAGGAATAACAAATACATCGTGACAGGCTCGGGGGACAAGAAGGCCACCGTGTATGAGGTGGTCTACTGAGATATGACCCCCCTTCCTGTACCCGAACTCCGGACTCCTAGGGGAAGCAGCAGCCGCCTCGCAGCCCCGCCTAGGAACCGTTCATCCCACTGCTCTCTGGCCAACAGCTTCACACCTTCCCCTGCTGCATGTGGGGGCCGATGGGCAGAGGACCTTGGTAGAAATAAAATGTATTTATCACATCTGCATTTCTCTCTCGGGCTGGGGAACCGGTGATCATTGCTTCTCTTGGGCACGGTTACTGAGAGGTGACCATGTCCTGGGAATCATACATAACGAGAATTCATTCTGGGGCAGCCGCGGTGGCTCACGTAATCCCAGCACTTTGGGAGACCGAGGTGGGCGGATCATGAAGTCAGGAGATCGAGATCATCCTGGCTAACACGGTGAAACCCCGTCTCTACTAAAAATACAAAAAATGTGGCAGGCGCCTGTAGTCCCAGCTACTCGGGAGGCTGAGGCAGGAGAATGACGTGAACCCAGGAGGCGGAGCTTGCAGTGCAGAGGCCGAGATCGTGCCACTGCACTCTAACCTGGGCGACAGAGTGAGAATCAAAAAAAAAAAAATTCTGCAGGATATTCAGAGGTGTCTGCCTGGTGTGTGAGAGTCATTCCGAGACACAGGAGTTACCTTGGGAGGATGGTTTAGATGCTACTGTGTAACAAGTAGCCCCTTAGTCTCTGGGTTGACACGTTGATTTCTTGCTCATGCCCACATGGTATACAGGGCTGTACTCCAGGCAGTCACTCAGGCCTCCAGGTAGAAATTTTGAGACAGTCCCACTCTGTGGCCCAGGCTGGAGTACAATGGTACCATCTCAGCTCACTGCATCTCACCTCCGCCTCCTGGGCTCAAACAATTCTCCTGCCTCAGCCTCCCGAGTAGCCGGGATGGCAGAAATACTACCACGTGCAGCGAATTTTTGCATTTTTATTAGAGACGGGGTTTCACCACGTTGGCCAGGCTGGTCTCGAACTCCTAACCTCAGGTGATCGACCCACCTCAACCTCCCAAACTGCCTAGATTACAGGCAGGAGCCACTGCGCCCAGCCTGGAATTTTAAAGCAAGTCTCGCTATGATGCCCAGCCTGGAATTTTAAGGCAGGGTCTCGCTCTGATGCCCAGCCTGGAGTGCCGTGGTACAATCACAGCTCACCTCAACCTCCTGGGCTCAAGCAATCCTTCCGCCTCAGCCTCCCAAGTACCCAGGACTATAGTCATGTACCACCACCATGCCTGGTTAACTTATTTTAGAGATGGGTTCTCACTATGCTGCCCAGGCTGGTCTCAAACTCCTGGGCTCAAGTGATCTGCCCACATTGGCCTCCCAAAGTACTGGTTTTACAGGCATGAGCCACTCTACCTGGCCAACACATTATCTTTTTTGAGACAGGGTCTTGCTGTCGCCCAGGCTGGAGTGCAGTAGTGCGATCTCAGTTCACTGCAACCTCTGCCTACTGGGCTCAAGCAATTCTCCTGTCTCAGCCTCCTGAATAGCTGGGATTACAGGCACACACCACCACGCCCAGCTAATTTCTGTATTTTTAGTAGAGATGGGATTTTACCATATTGGCCAGGCTGGTCTGAAACACCTGACCCCAGGTGATCTGTCCACCTCGGCCTCCCAAAGTGCTGGGATTACAGGCATGAGCTACCGCACCCAGTCCCAAGACCCTATCTAAAAAACAAAAACAAAAATTATCCCAAGATTCAGCCTAAGTACAAGGGGTAGGGGGAAAAAAGGGCAGAGCAGATAGCTATTCAGAGTGTAGCCAAATTTCCTGTGAGATTCTTAGGAACTTTTTTATAAGACAGAGTCTTGCTCTGTCACCAGGCTGGAGTGCAGTGACACGATCTCAGCTCACTGCAACCTCCGTCTCCCGGGTTCAAGCGATTTTCCTGTCTCAGCCGCCCAAGTAGCTGGGACTACAGACACCCGCCATCATGCCCAGCTAATTTTTGTATTTGTAGTAGAGACGGGGTTTCACCATGTTGGCCAGGATGGTCTCGATCTCTTGACCTCATGATCTGCCCCCCTCAGCCTCCTAAAGTGCTGGGATTACAGGCATGAGCCACCACATCTGGCATCTACAAAAAAATTAGCCGGGCGTAGTGATGCACATCTGTAGTCTCAGCTACTCAAGAGGCTAAGGCAGGGGGATGGCTTGAGCCCAGGAGTTGGAGAGGCTGCAATGAATAATGATGGCACCATCACATTCCAGACTGCATGACAGAGTGAGACCCTGGCCTCAAAAAAAAAAAAAAGGCTTAGAGCCACCAGGCTGGATGAAGTCCTTCCAGATTTCCAAAAGTTGAGCAGGGACGGGATGGGAAGGCCCCTTTCCCTTCAGAGGACAGGACACGTCCACTCTCTGCCTTTCCCGGGTGCTTTATTACAGGTGACAGCGGTCAGTCTGTACACCACAGACTGGATCGTGCGATGCCATAGAAGATCCTTCCCACTTCCCTCCACCTGGTTGGGGGAAAAAAAAAAAGTGGACGCAAAGAGGAGCCGGAGTTGGATGACAGCAGCGAGGCCCCTCAGTAGGTGATCTGGTACACGGAGGCGTGCTCCCCGGAGCCTGTGACAATGAGGCGGTTGTTGGAAGAGATGTCACAGCACGTGATTGGGGACGTCTCGGGCACCTGGAGGGAGGCAGTGGGCAGTGAACTGGGGTAGGGCTCACACACCCCTGGTCTCTACTCGTTAGCTCAAGCATGAAGCATTGTCTCTTCGAAGACAGACAAGGTCCTGCTCTGTTGCCCAGGCGGGAGTGCAGTGGTACAATCTCAGCTCACTGCAGCCTTGACCTCCTGGACTCGAGCAATCTTCCTGCCTCAGCCTCCCAAGTAGCTGGGACCACAGGTGCACACCACCACACTCAGCTAATTATCATTTTATTTTTTGAGACGGAGTCTCGCTCTGTTGCCTAGGCTGCAGTGCAGTGGCGCAATCTCTGCTTATTGCAAGCTCTGTCTCCTGGGCTCAAGCCATTCTCCTGCCTCAGCCTCCCAAGTAGCTGGGACTACAGGTGCTCACCACCATGCCCGGCTAATTTTTTGTATTTTTAGTAGAGACGGGGATTCACCGTGTTAGCCAGGATGGTCTCAATCTCCTGACCTCATGATCCACCTGCCTTGGCCTCCCAAAGTGCTGGGATTACAGACGTGAGCCACTGCGCCCGGCTCAGCTAATTATTTTTTATAGAGATGGGGTCTCACTATGTTGGCCAGGCTGGTCTCGAACTCCTAAGCTTAAGCCATCTTCCTGCATCAGCCTCCCAAAATGCTGGGATTAAAGCCATGAGCCACCACACCTGGCTAATTTTTAAACTTTTTGTAGAGACAGTGTCTTGCTGTGTTGCCCAGGCTGTAAACATGGTCCCTTTGGGGCCACCCCCAGGTCCTGCCCCCAGCCCATCGCGGTACCTGGAACACCTTTGTCCCTGTTGGCATGCTGTAGACACCAAGGAAGTCGTCCATCCCAACGCTCGCCCACCACTGGCCTGGGAGAAATGAGGGCATCAGCTCATGGGGACACCGGCAGCTGAAGCTGGGGGGAGGACCACGCCAGGGGCAGGGGGGCGGGGATGGGGGAGAAGGACCACGCTGGGGGCAGGGAGTCAGGGGGGAAGGGCCATGGAGGGGGAAGGGCCATGGGGGGGGAGGGCCATGGGGGGGAGGGCCCGGGGGGGGGGGGGGGCGTGGGGGGGGGAGGGCCATGGGGTGGGGAGGGCACAGGCACCCACCCCCTTCCCTCCCTCATCCCCCGGCAACAGCATCCCCAAAACTTGTTTCTGCTACAGATGGATTCTGAGGTGTCCTAGAGGGTTGGGTGGGGTCTTGTGGGAGGCTGGGGGCTGCAGGGGCGTCTCCCCACCTTCTGCCAGCCGCTTACCAAAGGGGGAGAACTTGGTGCTCAGGATGACGCTGTCTTTCTGTCCCACCATGTGCCGCTGGCTCCCGCTGGTGCTCTGCAGCCACTGCTGGCCATTGGCCATGCCCAGCAGCAGCCAGTCCTCCTGGGGGCTGTGGGACAGGCTCATTATCTGGGTAACGGGCAGTGGGGAGGGAGGAACCTGGTTAGGTCCCAGCCTGGCCCAGGAAGCAGGCAGGAGCCTGGGGACCTACCCTGGAGGCCGAGTGACTGACCCCTTCCTAGCTGTGCAACCCTGGGACAAGCAACTTCGTATCTGTGCCTCAGTTTGTTGGTCTGTAAAATGGAGAGTCTTCCCTACTTTGCACCCAATATAGCATGAGTGTTTGAGATGCAGTCTCGCTCTGTTGCCAGGCTGGAGTACAATGATATGATCTTGGCTCACTGCAACCTCAGCCTCCCGGGGTTCAAGCGATTCTCCTGCATCAGCCTCCCAGGAAGCTGGGATTACAGGCGCCGCCACTACGCCCGGCTAATTTTCTGTATTTTTCAGTAGGGATAGGGTTTCACCATGTTGGTCAGGCTGGTCTTGAACTTCTGACCTCAAATGATCCGCCCGCCTCGGCCTCCCAAAGGGCTGGGATTACAGGTGTGAGCCTCTGCGTCCAGCCCTCATTTTTGTATTTTTAATAGAGATGGGGTTTCACTATGTTGGCCAGGCTGGTCTCAAACTCCCAACCTCAGGAGATCCACCTGCCTCAGCCTCCCAAAGTGCTAGGATTACAGGCATGAGCCACGGTGCCCGGCCTCAACCTCATTTTTTAATGTGAGGACCAGAGGATGCCTGGCCGAGCAGACCCCATCCCAGCCTCCGCACCTGAGACTCGAATTGGTACTCCAGAGGCTTCATGATGGTCCTCTGGTCCCAGCACCGCAGACAGGCATCCAGCCCCCCAGTCCAGATGTTGTAGCCCTTGACCACCATACTCTTGACTCCATCAGGGTAACCTGTGAGGTCCCTGGCCAGAAGGGACATCGGGAGGCAATCAGGCCAAGACTCTGAGGTTTGGGCCCCCAGAAACACCAGTCACTACATTTGGGCATGAAAAGGACAGTGCCACCACCCACAAATCTCTGCCTTCACAGAGTATCAAAGTTGGCAGAAAATGGACACAGGATCTAGTGCCGGCCCCTCGCAGCCCTCAGTCTCCCTTCTCTATCCACCCAGGCCTCCCCTTGCCTCTTCTATCCTGAATCCACCCAAGCTCTGAGGCAGGTCTACAGGAATTCCTTCAAGCAGGGAAGGGGAATAGTGGTGGACGGGTGGTGTGCTGTATTTTACGTCAGTCATTGCTTCCTGCAAACATGCTGATAGATATTTTATATATTATATACATATTTTACATGTATTTTTTAGATGGAGTCTCGTTTTGTTGCCCAGGCTGGAGTGCAGCAGCACGATCTCGGCTCACTACAACCTCTGCCTCCCGGGTTCAAGTGACTTTAGCACCTCGGCCTCCCGAGTAGCTGAGATTACAGGAATGGACCATCACGCCTAATTATGTATTTTTAGTAGAGATGAGGTTTCTCCATGTTAGGCTGGTCTCAAATTCCCAACCTCAGGTGATCTGCCTGCCTTGGCCTGCCAAAGTACTGGGATTATAGGCATGAGCCACCGTGCCTGGCATGCATGTGTATACATACACATACACACACATATATACATGTATATGTGTGTGTGTATATATATATGTGTGTGTATATATATATATATTTTTTGTTGTTGCCTAGGTTGGAGTGCAGCAGCATGATCTCAGCTAACTGCAACCTCTGCCTCCTGGATTCAAGCAATTTTAGTGCCTCAGCCTCCTAAGTGGCTGGGATTACAGGTGTGTGCCACCACACCTGGCTAATTTTTACATCTTTAGTAGAGATGAGGTTTCACCATGTTGGTCAGGCTGGTCTCGAACTCCTGACCTCAGGTGATCCACCCACCTCAGTCTCCCAAAGTGCTGGGATTCCAGACGTGAGCGACCGCGCCCAGCCTGTTATATATGATATATACATATTATATATATGTTGTTTTCTTTTTTTTGAGATGGAGTCTCGCTCTGTCGCCCAGAATGGAGTGCAGTGGCACAGATCTCAGCTCACTGCAAGCTCCGCCTCCCGCGTTCAAGCGATTCTCCTGCCTCAGCCTCCCGAGTAGCTGGGACTACAGGTGCCCACCACCACGCCCGGCTAATTTTTTTGTATTTTTAGTAGAGACGGGGTTTCACCGTGTTAGCTAGGATAGTCTTGATCTCCTGACCTTGTGATCTGCCCACCTTGGCCTCCCAAAGTGCTGGGAGTACAGGTGTGAGCCACTGTGCCTGGCTAATTTAGATATACATATTTTTAAATAGAGATGGGGTCTCATTATGTTACCGAGGTTAATCTCGAACTCCTGGGCTTAAGCATTTCTCCCGTCTTGACCTCCCAAAGTGCTGGGTTTACATTTTCGAGGCACCACACCTAGCCTGCTGTTTTATATTTTTACAACAAATTTGCCCTTCTAACAAGCCTTTGAGTTTGGGGCTGTCACATCCTGTGTCCAGGTGGGGAAACTGAGGCAGACAAAAAGTAAAATGCCCTGGGATGCAAGGAATGCAGTCCAGCCAAGAGCCAAGTCCGCACCTCCAACTTTCTCAAATGCAAGTTCAAGGGGGCAAGGGGCTTTGGCTGGGAGAGTGCTATATCCCAGGTTCAGGTGGCAGCAGGAAGGTGGGCGGAGGTGGCCACAGGAGGCTGGAAACAGGATGCTGCCCCTGCCCACCCCTCAAACACACCTGACCACACTGTGATCCCGCAGGTCCCAGATCCTGACCACGCCGTTGGTGAAGCTGGCAAAGGCCAGGTTGGCATCCAGGTTGGCGTCTAGGGCCTGGCAGTTGAGACCTGCACAGGGTAACTGCTTCTTCACGTGCAGGGAGGGCGCCGCCAGGTCCCACACGCTCACATTGGCCAGGTTGTAACCACCGGTGAGCAGGCTCCTACTGTTTGAGGACAGCAGGCAGGTACGCAGGAAGGCCCCAGGGGTCTGGGATGGGCAGAGTCACCGTGAGTTGTCGTCCCCTGTGGCGTTCTGCCTGGACTGCTTTGCCTCATGAGAGCGAACTCCTATTCATCCTTTAGGTTCCTAGCTATTATGCCCCTTTTCCCTGGAAGCCGTCTCTCCACCATCTGGACTCTCCCAGACTCAAACCTCAAACCCCCTGTTCCCAGAAGCCCTGCACCCCAGGAAACCAAGGCCACCCTCACCTGGACAGGCAGGTGGCTCTCTGGGAACCTGTCCTCAGCCACCTGGCCAGTCAGGCTCCACACCTTGACGCCTCTTCTGCCACAGGTGAACACGTGCCGCGTGAAGCTGCTGATGGCTGTGGCGACCACGAGCTCCCCATGTGCCAAAATCCGCATCTTCTCCAGTTTGCACGGGACGGCAAGTCTCTTAGACTGCCCGGGCAAGGCATCTGGCCTCTTCCATGTATCTTCAAAGTCCTCAGGGTCCCAGGATCTTGGGAGGGGAGGCCTCGGGGTAACTGACCTGCCTGTGAGCCCCCTTTGCCCGGTGGGAGCCACACATCAAGGCCTAGAGGGGCTTCATTCTTTTTCAGATTTTGATCTCCCCTTCTCAAGGCCTTGTTTTACCCTCAGACTCCCCAAATGTCCTGCTCACATTCCTTCAAGTACTGTCCCTTTGCCACAGCCCTCCGTATACTTCTGCTTTCTTCCTAGACTGCTTTGCCCCAGGAAGGAGAACTCCTATTCATCCTTTAGGGTCCTAGCTATTATGCCCCTTCCCCAGAAAAGCTTTCTTTGCCCCATCTGGGTTCTCCCAGTGTCACTCCACAAGGTTGCAACAATCTGCATCCAGTTCTAACACAGCTACACCCCACCCCCTTCCATGAAAATGTCTTCCCCAAATGCCTTGAGCCCGGTATTGGGGCGACAATCCTGTGAACCTAACAATGAACTTTTTTTT
>NC_044995.1:48341898-48356661 GCF_008728515.1 Papio anubis | reverse complement strand
CGGTATTGGGGCGACAATCCTGTGAACCTAACAATGAACTTTTTTTTGAGATGGAATCTCGCTCTGTCACCCAGGCTGGAATGCAGTAGGGGTTATCTCAGCTCACTGCAAGCTCCGCCTCCCAGGTTCACCCCATTCTTCTGTCTCAGCCTCCCAAGTAGCTGGGACTACAGGCGCCCGCCACCACGCCCGGCTAAGTTTTTGGATTTTTAGTAGAGACGGGGTTTCACCGTGTTAGCCAGGATGGTCTCGATCTCCTGACCTTGTGATCCGCCCACCTTGGCCTCCCAAAGTGCTGGGATTACAGGCATGAGCCACCGTGCCTGGCCTAACACTGCACTTTTCTACCCAGCCTCTGCAGCTGCTGTTGGAGAGGATGGCAGAGTAGTGATGGGAAAGGGGGAAGAAAGTATGACACCTCTGTTCCCCTCTATGTGCCGGGGACAGAGGTATAGACAGGAAGGAATTCCCGCTGACCCTCACCCCGCCCAAAAGCAAACAGTGCAGACACTTACATGGACTGTAGAAACGGAGAGGCTCTTCCTGGAGGCTCCTGTAGGTGGGGGAGATCACAGTTGCCCCCAGGCTCCCCACACATCTGTGTCCACCTCCTCTACCCCACCTGGGCCGCCTTCATGCTGGGCTACCAGCTCGGGCCTGGGTCTCACCTGGACCACACGACACCTTGTGTTCCTGTCTTGGGAACCATTGGTGGGGCTGGAGGAGGTCTCAGGTGGCCTGGGGGCTAGTCGGGAGACAAGAGGGACTAAGCGACTTGCATTGGCTCCTAAGCGCAGGCTGCCCCCGACCCCATCCCGCCTGGAGTCTGTCGGCCCTTGCCCGCTGGGATTACTGGAGGCATCTTCGGGACACGGGTCCGCTCCTGGGTCACAGGATTCCGGCGTCTTGCTTTCCTGCCCCTGGGAAATGGAAAAGTCTCATTAGGCCTGTTAGGACCGGAAACCCTCAGGGATTCCTGGGCAGCGTGCACAGGGCTTGTCAACTGCCTGGGGTCCCATCTCCGGGTCCAGGCAGAGTTGCAGAGAAGGTGTCAGGGTATAGGGTCCTGGAAGCCCTGGGCTGTGGGTCCTAGGCTGCTCCAGTATAGCCTCCTGGATCACCCAAGTGCCCCCCGCCCCGGGCGACTCGAGGGGCAGGATGGAAGGAAGGCAAATTGCACAGGAACCTCAGGTGCCTTGACCTGGAGGAGCCCAACTGTCTGCCTGGCAGCCCACCCCTGCGGGTAGGGCCAAGGTTGTTTACTCACCAGGCCTGGTGCCTGCTCTGTCTCTATGACAACGGAGAGGAGGAGGGGGACAGAGAGAGAACAGCAGGGTTCACTGCACAGCCCCAGGATGCAGCCTGCGGCCACCCCTTCCCTCTCAGCCTCGGGGACACTCACGTCTGTCTCTGGGCTTTGCCTTCTCATCTCGGACGCCGGCAAAAATCCGCCAGAGTTGCTCTGTCAGAGTGTCGTGCCAAAACCAAGGCTCCTTGTCCCAGAACAGCTGGGTCTCCGGCTGGTCGTCCGCCTCCAGAGGCCGCCGGAGCCAGTCGGAGGACCTGGTGGCCATGATGTCCTCAAAGCTTGACTCCTGCGGGGTCTTGTCCTCTGCCTGCCGGGGCATCCCAGGGCTGACTGGTTCAGCAGGGGAGACCTGGCCCGGCAGGAACGAGGTGGTGACAGCTTTGAGGATGTACCTTCACCCAAGCCTGTCCCCTCCCCTCCTCGAAGACCCAGACACCCACCTGCTCAGACTGGACACCCTGGCTGCAGCTCTCCACAATCTGTAAGAAGTTTCCTATCTAGAGGGAGGTTGGCAGCAAAACAGTTAAACGTTGTTGCAGTTAAGGGTTTGCAACCCTACAGCATGGTTATCCCCACCTGTCAAAAGGAGGTTATCGCATCTACTTTTTTCTTTTTTTGAGACCGAGTCTCACTGCGTTGCCCAGGCAGGAATGCAGTGGCACCATCTCGGCTCACTGCAACCTCCGCCTCCCAGGTTCAAGTGAGTCTCTTGCCTCAGCCTCCTGAGTAGCTGGGATTACAGGTGCCCACCACCACGCCCAGCTAATTTTTTTATTTTTAGTAAAGATGGGTTTCACGGCCGGGCGCGGTGGCTCAAGCCTGTAATCCCAGCACTTTGGGAGGCCGAGACGGGCGGATCACGAGGTCAGGATATCAAGACCATCCGGGCTAACACGGTGAAACCCCGTCTCTACTAAAAATACAAAAAATTAGCCGGGCGAGGTGGCGGGCGCCTGTAGTCCCAGCTACTCGGGAGGCTGAGGCAGGAGAATGGCGTGAACCCGGGAGGCGGAGCTTGCAGTGAGCTGAGATCCGGCCACCGCCCTCCAGCCGGGGCGACAGAGCGAGCCCCCGTCTCAAAAAAAAAAAAAAAAAAAAAGATGGGTTTCACCATGTTGGCCAGGCTGGTCTTGAACTCCTGTCCTCAAGTGATCTGCCCATCTCAGTCTCACTAAGTGCTGGGATTACAGGTGTAAGCCACTACCCCCGGCCTTCATCTACTTTTTTTGGAGCTAAGATCTCACTCTGACACCCAGGCTGGAGTGCAGTGGAGCGATGACAGCTCACTGTACTCTCAACCTCCCGGGCTCAAGTGATCCTCCCATCCCTCCTGCTCAGCTCCTGAGTAGCTGGGGTTACAGGTGTGCACCACCATGCTCAGCTAATTTAAATACATTTTTTGTAGAAACGGGGGTCTCATTATATTGCCCAAGCTGGTCTTGAATTCCTGGCCTCAAGTGATCCTCCCACCTTTGCCTCCCAAAGTGCTGGGATGTAAGGTGTAAACCACTTGGCATGACTACCCACACCAGCATATATCTTTTTTTTTTTTGAGACAGAATTAGCTCTGTGGCCCAGGCCTGAGTGCAGTGGCCAGATCTCAGCTCACTGCAAGCTCTGCCTCCCGGGTTTAGGCCATTCTCTGCCTCAGCCTCCCGAGTAGCTGGGCTACAGAGCCCGCCACCTGCGCCCGGCTGGTTTTGCTTATTTTGGTGAGGCGGAGTTTCACGTATTAAGCCAGGATGGTCAGAATCTGACCTCGTGATCCACCCGTCGGCCTCCCAGAGTGCTGGGATTACAGGCTTGAGCCTTACAGCGCCGGCTGTATTTTTTAGCTAGAGATGGGGTTTCGTGTTAGCCAGGATAGTGTGATCTCCTGACCTAAGTGATCCAAACATCTCGGCCTCCCTAAAGTGCTGGGGTTATGGGCTTTGACCACCATGCCGGGACTTTTTTTTTTCTTCTTTTTAAGACTGAGTCTGCTTGGTAGCCGGTGGCTCACATGCAATCCCAGCTGGGAGGCGGCGGGCCGGATCACAAGGTCAGGAGAGATGAGACCCTTGGTGAAACCCCGTCTCTACTAAAAATACAAAAAAAAAATTAGCGAGGCCCTTGGTGGTGGCATGCTGATCCCAGCTACTCAGGGAGGCTGAGACAGGAGAATAAAGCGTGAACCAGGGAGGCAGGAAGCTGCAGTGAGCGAGATCGGCGCCACTGCACCTCAACCTGAAGCGACAACAGAGCAAGACTCAGTCTCAAAAAAAAAAAGGGCTGACACAGAGTCTCACTCCTGTTGGCGCCAGCCCAGGCAGGAGTACAGTGATGTGATCTCGATATCTGTCTCCCAGGTTCAAGCAGTTCTCCTGCCTCAGACACTTTAAGTAGCTGGGATTACAGGTGTGTGCCACCACCGAGCTGATTTTTTTTGAGGTGGAGTCTTGCTCTGTCACCAGACTGGAGTGCAGCAGTGTGATCTGCGACTCACGCCACAAGCTCCACCTCTGGGATTTGGCAATTCTGCCTCAGCCTCCCGAGTAGCTGGACTCACAGTCCCTTCTACGCCTGGCTAATTTTTTGTATTTTCAGTAGAGACAGGGTTTCACTGACCGTTCAATCTCCTGACCTCATGATCTGCCTGCCTCAGCCTCCCGAAGTGCTGGGTTTACAGGTGTGAGCCACCGTGCCCGGCTGATTTTTGTATTTTTAAGTAGAGCCAGGGTTTCACCATGTTGGCTAGGCTGGTCTTGAACTCCTGAGCTCAGATGATTCTCCTGCCTTGGTCTCCCAAAGTGCTGGGATTGCAGGTGTGAGCCACCGTGCCTGTAATCCCTTTTTGGGATGTTTTAAAAAGAAAACCTGCCCACCACCACCCTTTGCTTAAAATAGCTTCAAGCAGGCCAGGCACAGTGGGTGAAACCCCGTCTCAACTAAAAAATACAAAAAAAAAATTTAGCCAGGCTTGGTGGCGGGCACCTGTAGTCCCAGCTACTCGGGAGGCTGAGGCAGGAGAATGGCGTGAACCCGGGAGGTGGAGCTTGCAGTGAGCTGAGATCGCGCCACTGCACTCCAGCCTGGGCAACAGAGCGACTTTGTCTCAAAAAAAACAAAAAAAAGGCTTCAGGCAGCAAAACAGCATTTGCTTAAACTTTGGCATCGTCTTTACTAACAGTATAAAATTAGCTGGGCATGGTGGCGGGTGCCTGCAATCCCAGCTACTTGTGAGGCTGAGGCAGGAGAATTGCTTTAACCCTGGAGTGCAGAGGTGCGATCTCTGCTCACTGTAACCTCTGCCTCCTGGGTTAAAGCAATTCTCCTGCCTCAGCCTCACAAGTAGCTGGGATTGCAGGCACCCGCCACCATGCCCAGCTAATTTTATATTTTTAGTAGAGACGAGGTTTCTCCATGTTGACCAGGCTGGTCTCAAACTCCTGACCTCAGGTGATCCGCCCACCTCAGCCTCCCAAAGTGCTTGGATTACAGGTGTGAGCCACCGCACCCAGTCTGGTGTTTTTTATTTAAAACGAACAAACAACAATAATCAAGTCATCTGACCACTGCCAATCTCAAATTTAAATGTAGTTTCCCAGTAAACAATAAAATCTAGATCAACACCATCCAGTACACATATAATTGGAATCATATATTAATATAGTCATGCATATGAAATGTCTCGTAGCCATGTTCAAAGTATAAAGAAACTCACCAGGTGCAATGGCTCACACCTGTAATTCCAGCACTTTGAGAGGCTGAGGCGGGCGGATCACCTGAGGTCAGGAGTTCGAGACCAGCCTGGCCAACATGGAAAAACCCTGTCTCTACTAAAAACATAAAAGTTAGCCAGGTGTGGTGGCCCATGCCTGTAATCCCAGCTACTAGGGAGACTGAGGCAGGAGAATGGGTAGAACCCAGGAGGCAGAGGTTGCAGTGAGCTGAGATCCTGCCACTGCACTCCAGCCTGGGAGCCAGAGCCTGATCCGTCAAAACAACCACAAAAAAAGAAAGCAAGGTGAGTGATCCCCTAAGTTTTTTCTACAAACAGGCTACCTGTCTGTTTCCTTAGTAGGAAGGCGGAGGGAGGGGCGGGGAGGGGAGATCCTCCATCGGAGCCCTGCGGGGCGCTCCAGGCAGCTGTCTGCTGGGGCAGCCAGTGATGGATTTCCCAGCTGAGCCCGCCCAGCAGCAGCAAAGCCCAGGGGAGCCCTCTCCAATTCACCCCGCCTCGTTAATGCGCAATTTACCGGCACTTTAATGCGCTCAGCATGAAAAGTGTGGCTCCCTTCTGCCTGCTAGCAGGTCCTCCCGGGGGAGAGTGGCAGGCGGGCTGGCAGAGGAGGGGGCTGTGCGCTGATGGGGATTTTAAAAGCACAGCAAGGAGGCTGCTGGGAAAGCCCGGAACTGGAAGCAGGGGGTGGGGGAAGCGGGCTGCCCCGGACCACATGCCAGACTGGGCTGCCAGGGATCCTGGGGCCTCCTGCAGTGGGGGCTAGGCAAGGACCCTCCTGGGTCTGGCGCCATCCTAAGTGCGTATCCCGACGCTCGGCAGTTGTGGTCAGGTTCCTCCCAAAACGCGTCCGCAATTATTCAATTATTTCTCATCACTAAGCAACCAGCATTCCACACCTGGACTGTCCTAACTGGTTCCCGGGCTTCTGTCCTCATCCCTCCCCTTCTGTCCTCTCCACAGTAGCCAGCGCCTGTCCTCTGTCTGCAGCCCTCCATGGTTCCCACCTCCCTCCCTTAGGGTTCAAGTCCAAGTCCTCCCTGAAGCTCACAGGGCACCGTGTGGCCTGCCCTCCCCTCCTCCTTCTCTCTGCTCCAGCCACTCGGGTCCCCTCGCAGTGCCTTCAGCACCAACACGACAGGCGCCGTCCTGCCTCAGGGCCTTTGCACAGGCTGTGCCCTCTGCCTGAGATACCCCTCCCATCCCAGACAGCCACACTTCCTCTTTGATGTCCTTTAAGCGTCCGCTCAGATATCACCTTCTCGCATGCCTTCCCCAACCACCCTGAATTGCAACCCTCACCCACCCTGGCCTCCCCAGTCCCCTGGGGGCTGCTCTCTTCCACCCCCCACCTTGCCCAGTCCTCACCCTCTAACACTCCATCTACCAGGCTCCACTCGCCCCAAGGGTGGAAAGCTCTGCGTTGTTCTTTGCTATTTTGCTGGCTTCTACAATAGTATTTGGCAAGGAGGTGACGGATAAATATCTGTTGAATGAATAACCATGTTTTGGTTGCTTCCTGGCCCCCCTCACCCTGTTCCCTCCGCTGCCCCCCTCTCCTCCCAGGCCCTGCTAAGTTGCAGACACGGCCCTGGGCCCCTGCCAGTTACATCTGGCACAGGCGGAAAATCCTGCCAGTGCCTGGGAGAAAAGGCCAGGTGGCGGGAGGACGGGCAGGGCTGGAAGGCGTACTTCAGCTTGGACCAGGCACCCTGGGTTGGCAGGTGGGAGCCTGGGCACCCCCCCTCCCCATGCAGAGCTCCCCTCGCTCCCATGTGCTATGGCCCCTCATTGAACACTCAGACACGCAGAGGAACACAGCGGGTGCCTGCCCCATCACAGGCTCTCTCTATCCAAAGCAACTGACCGGCATCTAGGTCGTGCAGGGGCCCAGGGAGCGGAAGGAGCAGGACTGACCCTCTCTTGGAAACAGCTCAGACAGGACTGGAGGTGCTCCCCAAGATATGGGGCCTCCGCTAATATCATAGGGGATTCCAAGTCAGGGTATGTCCCTCCTCTGCCAGCAGTCCCCTGTGGCTCCCACCTCCCTTGGGGTCAAAGCCCAAGTCCTTCCCATGGCTCACAAGGCTCTGCATGACCTGCCCCTGTCCCCTCCCTGTCTTCACCATCGCCTCTTTTTTTTTTTTTTTGAGACAGAGTCTCGCTCAGTCACCCAGGCTGGAGTGCAGTGCCACAATCTCGCCTCACTGCAATCGCCACCTTCCGGGTTCAAGCTATTCTCCTGCCTTAGCCTCCCAAGTGTCTGGGACTAGAGGTGCCCACCACCACACCCGGCTAATTTTTGTATTTTTAGTAGAGATGGGGTTTCATCATGTTGGCCAGGCTGGTCTCAAACTCCTGACCTCAAGTGATCTGCCCTCCTCAGCCTCCCAAAGGGCTGGGATTACAGGCATGAACCACTGTGCCTGGCCCCACCTCTGTCCTTTCTCATGCCTTTCACGGAGGGACAGCCGCACCCCTGAGCTCCTGGTCACCCACCTGCTTGTGATGTTCTGCCACATCCTGCTGGATCTTGTGCAGCTGCAAAGGGAAAACAGGGATCCCATCAGGAGGTGGTCTGGGTGTGAATGCTGTGTGACCCTGGGCAAGTTGCTCTACCTCTCTGGTCCCTACTCCACCCCCTGCCCCCACCTTAAAAAAATTTTTGTTTTCACCTTGTTTTCTCTTTTACTTTCATACTACGCTGATGTATGGTCCCTACTTTTTTTTCTGAGAGGGAATCTTGCTCTGTCGCCTGGGCTGGAGTACAGTGTGATCTCAGTTCACTGCAACCTCTGCCTCCCGGGCTCAAACGATTCTCCTGCCTCATCTTCCCGAGTAGCCGGTATTACAGGCACCCACCACCATGCCCGGCTAATTTTTGTATTTTTAGTACAGACAGGGGCTCTACCATGTTGGCCAGGCTGGTCTCAAACTCTTGACCTCAGGTGATCCACATGCCTTGGCCTCCCAAAGTGCTGGGATTACAGGCGTGAGGCACAGTGCCTGGCTGAAAAGAGCCTCTCTAGGGCACTCAGGAGGCAGGGCTGTGAAACCACTGCTTTGGCTTGTCCCAGTGGGGCCCTCCTTGATTGGGGCTGCCTGGGTCTGGCTCACCGAGTAGTAAATGCTCTCCAATTCCGCAGCAAAATGAGGAGAAAACCTGAGGGGGAAAGAGGAGAGGCTGGAAGACCTGTGACTTCAGGACCCCTTCCCCAGAGTAAGCCCCGCCCTCAACCCCTAGGGAGGGTCTCAACGAAGCTGGAAGGCATTGGCTCCCGAAGCCAAATTTAAGGCAGTGTCAAGAAGTTCAATAAAGATTTTAATGCAGTATATTCTTTTCTTTTTCTTTTTTTTTTTTTTTTTTTTTGAGACAGTCTCTCTTGTCACTCAGGCTAGATAGAGTGTAGTGGCACGGTCTCGGCTCACTGCAACTTCCGCCTCCCGGGTTCAAGAGATTCTCCCACCTCAGCCTCCCGAGTAGCTGGGATTACAGACACCCACCACCACGCCCAGCTAATTTTTTATTTTTAATGGTGAAAGTGTTTCACCATGGTGGCTAGGCTGGTCTCAAACTCCTGACCCCAGGTGATTGCCCACCTTGGACTCCCAAAGTGCTGGGATTACAGGCATGAGCCACCGCGCCCCACCCTGCCACTTTCTTCAATTTCTTTTTTTGAAACAGAATCTCACCCTGTTGCTCGGGCGAGGGTGCAGTGGTACAATCATGGCTCACTGCAGCCTCCAACTCCTGGGCTCAGATGATTCTCCTGCCTCAGTCTCCTGAGTAGCTGGGACTACAGGTATGCACCACCACATTCAGATTTTTATTTTTTAAGAGATGCTGCCTCACTATGTTGCCAAGGCCGGTATTAAACTCCGGGCTCAAGCGATCCTCCTGCATCTGCCTCCCAAAGTGCTGGGATTACAGGTACAAACCATTGCACCCAGCCCATGCAGTGTTTTTTTTTTTTTTTTTGAGACGGAGTCTCACTCTGTAGCCTAGGCTGGAGTGCAGCGGTGTGACCCCGGCTCACTGCAATCCTCCGCCTCCTGGGTTCAAGAGATTCTCCTGCCTCAGCTGGGATTACAGGCACCCGCCACCACGCCTGGCTAATTTTTGTATTTTTTGTAGAGACGGGCTTTCACCATGTTGGCCAGGTTGATCTGGAGCTCCTGACCTCAAGTGATCCGCCCGCCTCTGCCTCCCAAAGTACTGGGATTGCAGGTGTGAGCCACCACACCCAGCCATTGCAGTATTTTTCAACAATAAAATTGAATGCCAACAAATCCATGTCGCACAGGAAAATCAACATATTAAACAAAAGCTGGGATGGGTATTGCTGGGTTCTCCATGCTGGGTATCTGCATGGCTTCCTGTTCCTGAGCCTGTCTCTTGGGCCAGCAGTTTCTAGACCACTCACTAGGACCCCAAGGAGAGAGGCCAGGTGGGACCCCTTCCCAGCGTGGGACCGCCAGCCCCTGGAATTGCTCTCACCTGGGGAATTGCTTGAGCCGATTTAGAATGCCTTGATAATTCAGTGGTGGAGAGCTCTCAGAGTTCGAGATTCCAGGATGGGGCTGGAAAGGTCAAAGCAAGGTTACATAAAACTTACAATGCCCTGGCCTGGCACGGGTGGCTCACGCCTGTAATCCCAGCACTTTGGGAGGCTGAGACGGGTGGATCACGAGGTCAGGAGATCGAGACCATCCTGGCTAACATGGTGAAACCCTGTCTCTACTAAAAAAAAAAAAAAATACAAAAAACTAGCCAGGCGAGGTGGCGGGCACCTGTAGTCCCAACTACTCGGGAGGCTGAGGCAGGAGAATGGCGTGAAACCGGGAGGCGGAGCTTGCAGTGAGCCCATATCGTGCCACTGCACTCCAGCCTGGGTGACAGAGCGAGACTCTATCTCAAAACAAAAAAACCAAACAAAAAAACTTACAATGCCCCAAACACTCAAGACCCCAGGTCTCCATCTCAACCAGAGTATAGGTATTAGGTTGGTGCAAAAGTAATTGTGGTTTTTTTTTTTTTTTTGAAACCAAGTCTTGCTGTCACCTAGGCTAGAGTGCAGGGGCACAATCTCAGCTCACTGCAACATCTGCCTCCCAGGTTCAAGTGATTCTCCTGCCTCAGCCTTCCGAGTAGCTGGGATTACAGACGCCTCCCACCATGCCTGGCTAATTTTTGTATTTTTAGTAGAGATGGGGTTTCACCATCTCGGCCAGGCTGATCTCAACCTCCTGACCTCGTGATCCACCCGCCTCGGCCTCCCAAAGTGCTAGAATTACAGGCATGAACCACTGTGCCCGGCCTCTCTTATTTCAGTACCTAAAAGAGCATCTTCCATTTTGCACGTTGGCCTAAAGTCTAAAATATTCACCACATTCTTGTGATGAAAATAGAAGCACAAAATATTTTTAAAAATAAAAGGCCAGGCAAGGTGGCTCACGGCTGTAATCCCAGCACTTTGGGAGGCCGAGGTCAGCAGATCACCTGAGGTCAGGAGTTTGAGACAAGTCGAGGCAACTCAGCAAAACCCTGTCTCTACTAAAAATACAAAAATTAGCCGGGCATGGTGGCACACACCTGTAATCCCAGCTACTCGGGAGGTTGAGGCAGGAGAATCATTTGAACCTGGGAGGTGGAGGTTGCAGTGAGCCAAGATCGTGCCACTGCACTCCAGCCTGGGTGACAAGAGCAAGACTCAATAAAATAAAGTCTCTTGGCTAGGTGCAGTGGCTCACGCCTGTAATCCCAGCACTTTGGGAGGCTGAGGCAGGCAGATCACGAGGTCAGGAGCTCAAGACCAGCCTGGCCAACATGGTGAAACCCCATCTCTACTAAAAATACAAAAAAAAAATTGGTGGTCATGGTGGCAGGTGCCTGTAGTCCCAGCTACACGGGAGGTGAGGCAGGAGAATTACTTGAACCCGGGAGGCGGAGGTTGCGGTGAGCTGAGATTGCGCCATTGCACTCCAGCCGAGGTGACAGTGTGAGACTCCCTCTCAAAAACAATAGTCATAAAGTCTCAAAACAAAATATTCCTCATCTGACCCCTTTACAAAAAAGTTTGCTCAGCCCTGAGAGCCTAAATTTACCAATGGTCATCTCTGGGACATAAAGTACAGGGAGCCCGGATTGCTTGTAAAATATTAACCAAATACGTGCTGTGTTCCTGTGTTTTTTATCACGTATGTGATTAGAAGCTACATTTTTTTAAAGATGGGATCTCACTTTGTCACCAAGGCTGAAGTGCAATGCCTCAAACTCCTTGGGCTCAAGCAAAGCCTCTGCCTCAGCCTCCTGGGTAGCTCCAACTACAGGCAGGCCCATGTCACTAGGCCCAGCTGATTCTTTTAGTTTAATTTTTTTTTTTTTGTAGAGACGGGGTCTCATTATGTTGTCCAGGCTGGTCTCAAACTGCTGGGCTCAAATGATGTTCCTACCTCGGCCTCCCAAAATGTTGAGATCACAGTTGTGAGCCACTGTGTCCAGCCTACACTTAATTTTTTTTAAAAAAACGGCTCCTTGGCACCTGTCTTGAATGTAGCAGTGACTGGTATTGTCTTCAGCTGCGGGGCCGGGATGAGGCCAGCCCAGGTCACAGGTGGATACAGGATGAGAAAGGGGCAGAACCTCATTGGGCCGACCTGGGTTTCCCTTGAGGGCTGATCCCACCCCATGCCCTCCTCACCGAAGTGCCTTTCGGGGGGTCCTTGGGGCTAGGGTGGTCCCTAGAGGTCATCTTCAGGCAGTAGCCTCCAGGACTTTAGCCAAAGTCTAAAACAAGCAGACAGCAGGTCTTGAAGGACAGAAAATAAGGCAGTGCCAGGGAGGGAACCACTCCTTACCCCACGTGCACCTCCCGGTTTGGTCAGTCTCCAGGGCCCCAGTCCTGCGGTTCCCCCATGCGTTCCCTAGGTCCCGTCCTCACTTATCAATGCCTCCAGCTGCCCAGATTCGTGGGGCCGGGAACCCAGAAAGAACTGAGCCCTGCCTCCCAGGCCTAACCCTAGGAGGTTGGGGTGGATGGTGCACATACACACTCCCTGCTGGGGGCAGTCAGGGATGGGGGAGCACAGGGAAGGTCACCAAAGCTCAACCTTAGTTTTGAGACAATTTCCTAAAGTGCAGAGAGATCACTAGAAAGGGGTTTTGAAGGATGAATAGGAGTTAGCCAGGTGCATTAGGCAGAATTCATCCGACAGAAGAAACGACCTCCCGCCACCTGCATCCCAGCTGCAGCACCAAGCTCCTTCCTTGCCTCAGTCCTGCCCTTCCACGCCCCTGCAGCCCCTTCCCCGGCCCGGGAATCTTGGAGTCCCCCCAACCCCCAGGAAAACGCCTGGCAACTCACGTCCCTCACAGGGCGGAAGCTGCCGAGGTCAGCCAAGTTCAGGCCAAGAGGAAACTCCTCCTTCCCCCACCGGGGGCCATTTGACCCATCGGGCCCCGCCTTGTCCCGCCCTGTCCCCGCCCCGTCCCGCCCAGGCCCCACCCAGCCGCCACCTGGACCGCGAAGCGGATCAATGAAGGCGCAGTAGCTGCACGTGGGTTCGGGCTCGGGGTGGGCAGGCATCTGGCGGCGCTGGCCAATCGTGAGGCCGTTTGCGCACGTGGGTCGCGTACGCCCTCCCTGATTGGCCGGCTCTCCCCGGCTGCCGGCCAAGCTGTCACTCAGCGAGCCGGGAGCCTCCGCTTAACCCTTTCGGTCCCGCTGCCGGGAAGAGCTGAATTGCAGAGCTCTAGGCAATTTGGGGTCCCAGCGGGGGCGGGGATATTTAGGAGGGCGTGGGGCTTGAGGCTCGGAGGGTGGAACTTGGGGAAGGCTAGGTGGCGAGTAATTGCATTGTTTTACGCATTTTTAGCCTTGTCCGGAAGTGGCTTATGGCTGGAGGTGAGGAGTGGGAGGTGGGTGGGGTCAATCTTTAGCGCTCTCACCCCAATGCTTAGATACGGGCTAATTATATTTTCCTCAATATTAAATAACGTGCAATGCAAACGAAGCTTCTAGTCCTCTTTCGGGAGCCAACTTACTGGGTTCCCTTGATGGTCCTAGCCCCGGGCTATGGATTTATCATATTGGAGCTCCCAGCCCAGTGACAAAGGCTCTGAGAGCAGAAAGCCGGACAGCAGAGGCCCTGAGGCTGGTACAGTATTGCCAGATCCAAGCCCGGGGTGGGAGAGAGTGGTGGGTATTCCAGATGGAGGGAATAGTGGAAGCCCTCAGGCGGAGCTGGGCCGGTTACAGGAGAAGACCGGGAGGCTAATGGGGCTGCGTGCACTCCGAACAGGCCTGGGATGATTTCAGAGAGGTAAGTGGGTTGCTACAGAGCGAGAGAAACCTGCTATGTGGGGTGGTGGGGATAGGGGTAAGGGGATTCCGGAGTTCTGTTTCGGCCTATTCAAAATATGAAGACAAGGCACCATGGCTCACACCTGTGATCCCAGCACTTTCGAAGGCTGAGGTGGGAGGATTGCTTGAGGCCAGGAGTTGGAGACCAGTCTGGGCAATACAGTGACACCCCGTCTCTACAAAAAAATTTTTAAATTAGCCAAGTGTGGTGGTCATGCACCTGTAGTCTCAGCTACTGGGGAGGCTGAGGCAGGAGGATTGCGTAAGCCCACACTCCAGTCTGAGCAACAGAGCAAGACCCCATCTCAAAAAAAAACCCAACATACATATTACAATACATATATAAAGTACATATTATATATATAAAGTGTATGTTATACGTATATAAAGTATATATAATATATAAAGTATATGTTATACATATAAAGTATATATTATATATAAAGTATATACGTTATACATATATAAAGCATATATAATATATAAAGCATATATGTTACATATAAAGCATATATATTATATATATAAAGTATATATGTTATATATATATATGTAGTGAGAGCCCAAGATTCTTTCTGTTTGGCCCAGGACCTGGTACTGGCATTAGCGGTTCGCTCTGCCAGGGACAGTCTCCCTCAGACAGCCACTGGCTGGCTCCTTACTCCCTCAGATCCCTACTTAGAAATCACCACATTGGGCCGGGCACAGTGGTGCATGCCTGTAATCCCATCACTTTGGGAGGCAGAGGTGGGTGGATCACCTGAGGTCAGGAGTTCCAGACCAGCTTGGCCAACATGGTGAAACCCTAGCTCTACTAAAATACAAAAATTAGCCGGGTATGGTGGTAGGCACCTGTAGTCCCAGCTACTCAGGAGGCTGAGGCAGAAGAATCACTTGAATCTCGGAGGCAGAGGTTGCAGTGAGTTGAGATCGTGCCACTGCACTCCAGCCAGGGTGACAGAGCAAGAGTCTATCTCAGAAAAAAAAAAAAAAAAATCACGTCAGGCCAGGCGTGGTGGCTCACGCCTGTAATCCCAGCACTTTTAGAGGCCGAGGCGGGAGGATCACTTGAGGTCAGGAGTTCCAGACCAGTCTGGCCAACATGCTGAAACCCTGTCTCTACTAAAAATACAAAAATGAGCTGGGCATGGTGACGCACACCTGTAATCCCAGCTACTTGAACCTGGGAGGCGAAGGTTGCAGTGAGCCGAGATGGCGCCATTGCACTCCAGCCTGGGCGACACAGTACTCTGCCCCAAAAGAAAAAAAAGAGTTCGTGACCAACCTGGCCAACATGGCAAAACCCTGTCTCTATTAAAAATACAAAAATCAGGCCGGGCGCAGTGGCTCAAGCCTGTAATCCCAGCACT